>NC_044340.1:2070000-2075000 GCF_007399415.2 Gopherus evgoodei
TTACAGGTATCTGTTGATAGATGGAGCCACTGCTTCATGGCATTCCTGATGTTGTCATCCAGGGAAGATAGTAAGGTTTTTTTTTACAATTGGTGTGGTCAGTGAGATAAATGATCCTTGGTACTGTAAATGGGTTTAGCATAATCAATTTTTGTGAAGGTTTTAGTGGGGCTTTGTTGATTCTTTCAAGTCAAGTGTCAAGCTTTTCTGATAATGCCAGTTTGGAAAACCCGATCCATGGGTCAACCTTATGTCCCAGGTATTTCTCAGATTTGCCTGGTATGATCATATTCAACCCATCCTTGTTGATTGTCCAGGTTTCACAGTTATTGACAGTAAATGAGTCATGAGTTGGGCTCAGGAAGAATCCGTAGAACAGGCCTGCACAACATATGGCCTGCAGGCCGCATGTGGTCCATGTGGGCTCACTGTGTGGCCTGCGGGGCGGGGGGGTGAGTAGGCAAGCAGTGGGTAAGGGAGAGGAGCTGAGGAGGTGAGCAGGTGGGCAGTGGCAGGCAGGCAGGTGAGTTGGCGGTGGAGGAGGGGGCCTGAGGAAGCGAGTAGGTGGGCATTGGTGGGGGGGGCAGGTGAGCCGGTGGCTGGCCCCTCACCTCTGCTCCACCTCCTCCCCTGAATGCTCCACCCCGCTTCCCCCCTCCACCCCACTTCCCACTAATTAGCTGTTCACGCGGGAAGAGGTCTGGCGGCTTCACACCCAGGCCCAGGGAGGCAGAGAGGGAGTGGAGGTGAGCTGGGGCAGGGGGACGCAAGGAGGGCCACCAGCGCCACAGCAGGTAACCCAGGGGGCACGCAGGGGAACCACTCCCCGCCCCAGCTCACCTCTGCTCCACCTCTGCCTCCCTGGGCCTAAGTGCAAAGTTGCCGCTTGCTTCTCAGCCCTCCCAGGCTTCCCACGTGAACAGCTGATTCTCGGGAAGTGGGGGGGCTGTGAGCTCAGCCTGACCCGGTGCTCCAGGTGCTGCATGGCAGTGGTGTGGCCCAGCTCCAGCCAAGCAGCATGGCTGTAGCACCACCAGCCACCTCCTGGCAGCGTGGTAAGGGGGTAGAGAGCAGGGGGATTGGATAGGTGCAGGGGAGTTTGAGGGTGTGGCGGGAGTGGATAGGGGTTGGGGCAGTCAGAGGGCAGGAAACGGGGGTTGAATGGGGGCAAAGGTCCCAGTGGAGCCGTCAGGAAGGAGGGGGAGGTTGGATGGGATGGCGAGGGGCAGTCAGGGGCAGGGATTCCAGGAGCAGTCAGGGGACAGGGAGAAGGGGTGGTTGGATGGGGCAGGGGTCCTGGGGGGCCATAAGGAATGAGAGGAGGGGGTTGGATGGGGTGGTGGGGGGCAGTCAGAGGACAGGGAAGGGGAGTAGATGGGGCTGCGGCCAAGGGGAGCATCAAGGAAAGCGGGAGGTTGAATGGGGCAGGAGTTCCGGGGGCTAGGGGCAGGCCATGACCCCCTTGTGGGGTGAGGAAGGAACTGGTTGTTAAGATTTTTGGCAGCTCATCACTGGCCAGGGGGGCAGGAGGCGAGCAGGTGGGCAGTGGCGGGGGGGGTGAGTATGCGAGCCAGGGAGATGGGGCTGAGAAGGCAAGTGGTGGGTGGGGGGCTGAGGAGAAGAGCTACGAGTTAGTGACTGACCTACTCTACTGATCTGGTCTGGCTCCCATTCCCTCTCCAAGGGTTGCAGCTGTCTGGAGGTGCCTGCCTTCTACGCCTTCCTCAGTCACACCTCATTCATTCAACAGGGCAACTGATTACAAAGTGGGGGGAAGATCTTATTCTACTTCTAGCACAAAGACATTTTTCTTTTACCTTAATTATACTACCTTAGGGGCCCACTATAACATATTGCCAAGGTTCAATACCACTGTTTCGGAGGGGCGATGCTGGGGAAGGAGGGTTTGTTCAGGCGGGGCTTGGGGGGGGTTGTTTGGGGGGGGGCTGGGCAGTGCTGGAGGAGTTGTGTTTCGGGGGGCTGGGCGATGATGGGGGGCATGTTTTGGTGGTGCTGGGGGGAAGGTCAGCGGGGCTGGGGGTGGTTTAACCTCAGCTGTTTTCTTTGGAGCAATATGGCCCTCGCCGCTTTATGAGTTGTGCAAGCCTGCCATAGAGAATTGCTAGAGAAAATAAAGTATCTGACTTGCTGCACCCAACCTGAGACTGAGAACTCTGTTTTAATCTGACACATTCTTAGCTTTCACTTTGAGACCAGACAGCCTGCAGAAAGCTTCTAGTATTTCACTGTTCGCATTCATACCCTCCCAAGTGTCACTTAGCATGACTAGATCATCTGCAAAGGCAAGTGTTGTAATCTTTTGTGTCCCGTATGACAATCCCAGACCAGCATTTTCTAATGCTCAGATTAGAGGCTCAAACGCTAAATTGAATAGCAGTGGTGACATAGGGTCTCCTTGTTTTATGCCAACATTTATTTCAATGGCTGAGGTGAGTTCCTTCCCTACTTCCATGCAAGTATGGATGTTCTTATAGGAGTCTGAGCTTTCGTGGGTGAATACCCACTTCGTCAGATGCATGTCATGCATTCACCCACGAAAGCTCATGCTCCAAAACGTCTGTTAGTCTATAAGGTGCCACAGGATTCTTTGCTGCTTTTACAGATCCAGACTAACGCGGCGGCTACTCTGATATTTATAGGAGTCATGAATTATGTCGACAATGTGCTGATCCAGGCCCCTTTCCCGTAGTACCCACATGATGTGGTTATGGGATACTGAGTCAAATGCTTTGGCTATGTCTACGAACACGACTCCTAGTGGCTTTTTGTTCTTTGTCTTGCTTTGTTATGGTATGGAGAATTTTGAGTTTCTCTGAGCAGCCTGGTGCAGCGATAAATCCTCTTTGGCATGCATTTAATGGGCATGTTTTGGCAACTGGTTTGTAAGTATTCTTGCGAAAAGCTATAGCACAATAGACCCGATGGTAAGAGGCCTCCAATTTCCCAGATCTTTCAGAGCCTCAGGGTCCATTGTTTTGGGAATCAATAGGGAAAGGCATTCTTTTATACAATCAGGTATTAAACCTGTAATCAGCCATGTGTTGAATAGTCCAGCCAGTGTGTGGCCTTCAGGGTCTACTCAGAGTAAGTCTCTTAAACTGACCTTGTCAGGTCCTGGAGCTGAGTTCCTGTTCATCTCTTTTATGTTCTTAATTATCTCTTTAGCCAAAATTAAGATAGTGAAAGTAGAGTTGCTGGCAGTAGCATGAGATCTGAACTGGCCTAGTCCTTCAAAGGATATTTGGGTCTCCCATTTGTCCTTGTATATCTGGAGGACTTCTACAAGTGGGATTTGACACTGAAGGATGATAGAGATGAGCTTACATCTGTCATTTTCAAATAGATATTGGTACCTCTTATAGGTTCATTTTTGTGCTGCTCTTTTTTTCATCCAATCCTTTCTCTTTCCACCCTTTTTGTTTGTGACCATTTTGTTCAATCTATTCTTCAGCTGAGGTGCTTTTGTTAGGAAGGAAGAGGTATCAATGGAAGTATATTCAACAAGGGATGTGAAATTCGAGTTTTCAGCCACCCATGCATTTATAATTTCCATATCAAACTTCTGGCTTTCATTTATTTCACACATGTAGGTGTCCTTGAGCCCAGTGATGATACTGGGCTTGTCAGCCCTTGTTTCCATATAGCAGATTTTTGCTCCAGGTCTTGGGTCAGTCGTCTTCAGTTTGGCTTTTTTATGGAGACCCAGTAATCACCATTTTTCACTTATTTGTTTAGCGATTTTGGTTTTAATGTGCTCCGCAATCAGAATATTTATGCATCTTTTGCCCCAAAATATGTTGTTAAAGTCAATGAGGAGTTGCTCTTCATCAGCTGTCCAACAACTCTTGTGTTTTCCGCACTGTGAGTTCTGTTTAGGTTGACTGGTTTGGATACATTCTTCATTTCGTATTGCTGGATGAGTTATTCTCTTATGTTGAAAGACACCAATTTTGGTGTCAAATCGCTTGGCACATACTTCACAAGCCAAGTCACCCACTGCTCTTCTGCTGTTCTCCCTTTACATTTAGCAATGTGACATGATGCTGTGTACCTTTCGGTCAGTTTTGTTACACAAGGAGCATCTTTCCCACCATGATTACACTTAAGGTGGATGCTCAGAGCACTTGGTTTGCCAACATGATCTCCACAGAAAGGACATGCTGGATTATCATTAGGCAGCTGTATTAGAATCTTTCCCTGTACTCCTTTTACATCTATTCCTTCTGTCACCTCAACGTTGGAAGTGTTGTGGTTGATATAATCATTGAGGTTATCTTTAATTCCGTTTGTCCCTGCTTTGGAGCCTTCAGCACTAACTTCCTCTTCATAAACAGTGTTTGTAGAGAGGCCAAGGTCTTAAAGTCTCCTTGAATGCTGTGTTTATGACTTCTATAGTGAGAATTGGGTGGCTCCTCTGTGTCTTTCCTTTTTTCCATGCCACAATTTGGCACTTAGTAGCATTGTCCTTGGTATTATCTTGCCAGGTACCTGATATAGGATGTGCATCATTTAAGGCCTTGATTCTCTATGAGGCACACTGGACATCTTGTGCCTCACCACTGGAATATCCTGGAGGAGTCTACCTTTACCAAGGGGAAACTACCCTTACCAGGGGAGCAGATGTTCTTGGGGCTACCCACCCCAATCCACCACCCCAATAGGGGTGGAGATTTGCCATCTGCAATCCACCTGGCTGTCCAAACCGGTTACCAACTCTCACCACAAGGAGGTGGCAGTAGGACTTACCATCCAGAGGCTATCCTCACTGAGGGGTCCCAGCCAGTATAGCACTTCACCCTAATGGGAGTGTGAAAGAGAGCTTGGATGTTGGCAGAGATAGCCCCTATTGGCAGGGTTCACAGCCTTCTCCACCTCACTGATTACCCAATCCACCACAACCTTCAGGTATTCATAATTATCCACGCTCAACATCTGAGAGGGTCCAGAGATGCATGGAATGTCTTAAGAGAGTCATAGTT
>NC_044340.1:2410336-2510709 GCF_007399415.2 Gopherus evgoodei
CATCAGCCCACAACTCCTTCAGGAGTCTATAGCAAAGAGACCCCCCCCCCACTGTCCTAGACTCCCTGGGAGGTACCTCCCACCCCCTGCCCAATGGTGCTCCAAGGATTAAAGTGTCAGCATCTAGTGTCAGTGGAGTTCAGTGGCTCAGTCTAGATGCCTGAGCTGGGGACCCGCCCCCATGGCACTGCTCTAGGGCCTGGGCCTGGGGTGATCACAGCCCCCTCCTCACCCTTCCCTGAGCCCAGCCTGGCTCCTCACCTGGAACAAAGCAGAAGCGTCCGTTGGCCTTGCTGCTGTCTGAGTCCCAGGCGCTGCTGCTGTTTCATGGGGAGCGGGCTGAGCTGCTGGGGCTGGGAGAGGGATCCTCCACCTCCTGCCCTGGGAAGGCTGGAAGGTCCCCACTGACTGGGCAGGGCAATGCCTCCTGCTGGAAATTGGGGCTGGGATCCTGGGGCCGCTGCTGCCCACACAAGCCCCAGAGCCACCCTGCCCGGTTCTGCTCCTGGGCTGGGTTCTGCCTGCCCAGCCGCATCCTGGCCCAGCTCCATTTCAGCCTAGCCGGTGCCTCTCCCACCTCAGCGCCTGCACTGGGAGCAGGTTTCCTCTTCCAGAAGGCTGGGCACTTCCACCTCCTGGCCCGACAGGGAGCTCCTTCCCCGCCAGTGGGGACAGAGGGGTCGCTCCGCTTCTGGGGAAGATGGCAGCTGCTTCCCTCAGGCTCTGGGGCCACCTGCAGAGCCTTCTTCCTGAACATCCTCAGGCGCCTGGCCATCCTGGAACCGAGCGGTGAGCAGATGTGAGTCTGGGGTCAAGTCAGCCTCTCACTAACCAGCCTGTTTGGTCCCTCCCCATCCCTGCCCCAGCCAGAGAACCTCTTCCTCCCCACACAAGGGTGCAGGGAGTGCAAGCTACACACACTGGCAGGAGTTCATTGCATGATCTGCTACCCCTCAACCTTCCCCCTCGTCATCCCTGGGGCTGCAAGAACTGGGGAGTCTCATCCTTTTCGAGCACTGGGGTCAGTCACAAAGACCATTGGTCACTTTGGACAAGCAGCTCCCTCTTCCCAGCCCAGGACACACTCACCCCCCACCTCACCCCCCACCCAGGCTAGAGAAGGAACAGAACACAGGAGTCCGGACTTCTCCTGGGAAACCATTCCCCACTTCAAAGTGCCTAGGCATAGCAAGGCCAGGGCCCCCTCGTTTCCCATTGATTTCCATGGTCAGCAGCTCACTGGGTCTGGCCCAGCGCAGAGACTCTCAGCCTGGAGAACAGTCTCCCACAAGGGAAGGACTGGGAGCCCCATTGCTGGGACCTTGCCAAACACTCTGGAGATGGCTGTGGAGAAGCCCCTCCCCGGTCTGAGAGTGAGGGGCTTCTGGGGGCTGTTTGCAAATCCAATCTCCTCTGGGAGAGATTCTCTCCCCCTCTTTCTTCCTCTCCCCAGACAGACAGGGGATGCCATCGAGGAACCCTAATGCCACTCACTTGCTCTGGTGACAGAGCGATGGATGGAGGATGTTCAATGTCATCCCTTGCCTTTCTCCTCACTCTCCAAGCCCAAAGCAGGCTGGAGAGGGGAGTGGTGACCTGAGGAGTTACTCTGCCCAGCCAGCAGGCAGGATGATGACACTGGGCGATTGGCTGGCTGTGAAAACAAGAGTCTGTCTTATTGCCAGGGAAAGGAGAAACTTGGCCAGCAGCAGGGGGTGCAGAACATCACTCTAGTGTGGGGGTGACAGCGCCTCCGGGATCCTGCAATCCCAGCACTTTACACACCTTCCTGGAGCCTCCCAACCCCCCTGGGCTGTCAGGACTGTGTCCCCAACCCTACTTATGAGAAACAGGCCTGGGGAGGGGAAGCTACTGGCTCAGGGTCACACCAAGTGTCAGAAGTATGGATGGGACCCAACAGGCCTTCTTTCCAGGCCCCTTCGCTCACCACTGCTGCACACTCCCTCCCACAGCTGACAATTACAAGCAAGCCCTCATGGCCGCTCCCCCTGCCTTTGAGAGGGAGTATGCTCCACTGCAGTGACTGGAGCAGGGGACTGAGGGTCAGGACTCCTGAGTTCCATTGCTGGGGATTAAATACTTTCCCGCTATTGGAAAGTGCTGGGAGAATCCCCCAGCCAAAGCTGCTATGACAGTGCTAAGCAGCATCTGACCATTCAAGGGCGGAGCGCACTGCCCAGGAGGAGGAGTGTTTGGCTCTGGGGTTTCACTTCATCCCAGTCTAGAGAGAGGGGCTCAGCCATGGAGTTTGGCTCAAGAAGACCAATTCTCCAATTTGTTAAGGGCATTTTGAATTCCAATCCTGTGCTCCAAAGTGCTTGGTGTCACTGGCAAATTTTAGAAGCATGCTCTCCACTTCATTTTCCAAATCAGTAATGAAAATATTGTGTAGTACCGGACCCTGGACTGATCCCTGCTGGACCCACTAGGTACACCATCTCCATTGGACAGCCAAAGATTGAGAAGGGCTCTTGGAGTCTGGGCTTTCAATCAGCTCTGCCCACATGACATTGATTGCATCTAGGCCATATTTCCCTCATTTGCTTGTGAGACTATCCTATGGGACTGTGTCAAAAGCCTTAGTAACACTGAGATAGATCCCATCTACTGTTTACCCACCTCCACTAGGCCTGGAACCCTGCCGAAGAAAGAAAGAGGATTGGTTTGGAATGATTTGCTCTTGATAAACCCATGGTCACTCGTCCTAAGAACCAAAGTATCCTGTAGGTGCTGCTGACAAACTGATTGTTTAAGAATGTATTCCAGTATCTCTCCAGATATGGAAGTGAGGCTAGCTAGTCTGTAAGTCCCAGGGGTCTCTTTGTTCCCCTTTTAAAGATAGGTCCTGTCTTGTTCAGGGATGGGAAGATGTTCTTTTTCAGGGATCTCAGACGAGAACTGGGGCACAACACCTGGTTTTTTAAGGCCACAATAAAGGAAGCAGGAACCTCTTCTCTCCTGCTGGCAAAGAACCCCAGGTACCTAAGAGACAGGGACTCACATCCCTGAATGGGCTTTAAAAAAGGCAGTGGTTAAAAAGTTTGGCCCCGACCATTTCTTCTTTACACAGACTAGACATTTTAGCAAACTTTAGAATTCGTTGGTACTAAACACCGTGAAACTCCCCCTCTTCTTCACAGAGGGCTTTAACACCCCTTATCTCACTCAGGCTCACAACTGCCCAGAGTTTGAGAACTGTACGTGTTCCCATTGGACAGATGGGGAGGAGCCTGAGGTACAGAGAAGGGAAGTGACCTACCCAAGGGCCTACACAACAAGGCGGTGGCAGAGCCAGAAAGGGAAGCCACCAGTCCTGACTCCTGTTCTAACAAACAGCAAACCCCCCCAGATAGAGCGCAGGAATCGAGATGGTGGGGAAATTTCATTGAAACCATTTCTGTCAGAAAATCCCCTTCGGACTAAAGCAGTTTGTTTCTCAAAACAAGTGGGATGAAAGTTCTTTGCAAAAATATTTTGTTGCAAAACAAAAGTATCTCCTGTTTGTCAGAGTGTGTTAAATTGTCTCATCGCACACAAAGAGGAGACACTTAGATCTCAAAAATTAGATAAGATGCTGCAGTCTGAGATAAGTAGTTGCTGCTCTTAACAATTTCAAAATAAAAAAATACAAATAAAATAGACTATTTCAGCTAGTCTATTATGTCATAATCTGTTCTGAGTAAACGTGATAGGACACCTCATATTATGCACTACTACTAGTGAAACTCTCCAATGGATCCCCATCCTCCACCCACTATGAGGTAGGTAAGAGCGGATCATCATTATTCCTATTTGAAAGAGGGAGAAGCTAAGGCTGAGAAAGGAAAATTTACTTGTCTTAGGTCACACAGCCAGTCAGTGGCAGAGTTGGGAATAGGACCCAAGAGCCCTGATTTTCAAACTAACCATCAGATCTTGAATTTCAAACATTGAATCATTTGAGTAAAGTGTTCTCAAATGGCTCCTGACCAACAACAGTGCACAGTAATTATTCAGCAAGTATTTGAGGAGAACTGCAATGTTAGAGAGAATCATGAACTGCTCAGAGACCATTAATGCAGAGAAGCAGCAAAATTCATCAAACATATGACTGGTTATGACTTATTTCCCTGGTCTTAAAAGAGAACAACAAGGACCTGAGTCTCCTCCCTGTCAATAACCCCCTGCTCAGCCAATCAGGGTAGAGACTGAGGATGGGAGGCTGAGAGTTCTCACCAGAGAGCCCAAAGGATGGCCCATGTCACCTGTGGGGATCACTGCCCGAGCACTATTTTAGCCCCACATTTTTGGGTGGACCTCCCATAGTGGGAGCTGCAGAGCACTCCCCTGACACACACACACACACACACACACACACACACACACACACACACACACACCTCTCCTGGTGTTGGGAGGGGAACAGGAGAAAGGACAAAAGAAGCAAGAGACAAAGACAAAGGATGGAGGGATGGATGGAGGAAAAGGTGAAACAAAAAGGACAAACCCTAATGTCCTCAGCGATTCTATGGCACAAAATCCCAGGTGCGGAATAAAATTCTGGCTCCTTAAGCTTGTGTTTTCCATGCCTAGAATTCAACTGTCACCAGATGGATCAAACTGAACAGGTTTCAAACCTCGAGAAGGCTCTTACTTTCTAAACAGGGACATCTGTTTTCTAGTAAAATCAGGAAAAGGGAAAGAAAAAACCAGAAAGAGGTTCCTCCTGGCACTCATATACGTGAACACGAATACTCTCTCAGTCCTCAAAGAGAGACCTCGAGAAGGAGACATGCTGAAGCAAAGCCACAGGGGTCTCTGAGGTTTCCTTGGCCCCCACCTGTCCTGCCTGGTTGATGTAGCATCTCTCTGTGAGGTCACCACCTCCTCACCACCTTTGACCAATAGTCTGAGATCCTGCAAAAGGCCTTTGTGATGTCACTGCCACACCCCTCCCTTGCTGTGCTAATGTCCTGCCCCTGGCCAGGCACTTTGGAGGTTTGAGCTACTCCCTGTGGATCACCCCACTCAAAGAGCGTTCGTTCTAGGAAGCAAGCCGGCTAGACAGGAAAACATCAGCTGCTGCTGCCAATGCTACACTCAGTTTTTCAGAAATTAGTCGACTTTATGGCCAGAAGAGACCATTAGAGCATCTAATCTGACCCCCTGCATATCACAGGCCTCCTGTATGACACAATAGCTACTTTGGGGGCAAACACATTCCAGAAAAGCATCTAGTCTTCATTAAATGACATCAGGAGATGGCAAATCCATCAGTTTCCTTAGTAGCTTGTTCCTGTGGTGAATCATCCTCGCTGTTGAATATTTGTGTCTTATTTGTAATATGAATTTGTCTCTTTTCACCTTCCAGCCATTGGGTCTTGTTATGCCTTTCTCTGCTAGATTAAAGAGCCCTTTCATACCCAATCTTTTCTCTCTATTAAGGCCCTTCAAGACTTCATTGAAGTCACTTTCAATCTTCTTTAGATAAGCTAAACAGGCTGAGCTCATTCAATAGCTCACTAGATGACATTTTTCTCCAGCCCTCATAACATTAGTTGGCTTTTTGGTCATCAGATTCCTGAACTGCAGCTGGATGTGGTTTTTGTTCTTCTGCACAGCATAGTTCCTGGAGAAGAGGGATCTGCAAATGTACATTCATATGATACCTGTGTTTAATTGATGAAAACATAATCTAGACACTTAGAGGATTGGAACTGATTTCAGCTGATGGACAGCTTTGCTAGGTGTTTATGCATTTTGACAGCAAAATGTTGAGTGTTTACATTTATTTCAAGCATCCCCGTATAGTGGAGCTCCTGAACATAAAGGAGAATGGAAATGGAAATGTTTTCCTTTTTTTTAAAAGAAGGTTTTAAGAGAACACTGGGGTTTGAACCAAGAACCACTTGATTTGCAGTTAAACACTCTACCACTGAGCTATACCCACATGCTGACAAGAGTATAGAATTGTGATCTCCAGGACTTTGAAAGACAGATCCTGCTTCATTGAGGTCCTTTGCCATTCCCAGACCATAGGTGGTTTTAAAAATGGGGTTTGATTAAACTTCTTAAATGTGGTAAACACCACAGCTTGCACACCCACTGATATAGCTTCTCCCACTGACATAGCTGCCACCTCTTGGGAAGTGGATTAACTACACCCACATGAAAAAACTCTCCCATCAGCATACAGCAGTGGTTCTCAAACTGTGCGTCAGGACCCCAAAGTGAATCATAATCCTATTTTAATGGGGTTGCCAGGGCTGGCATTTGACTTGTTGGGGCCTGGGGCTGAAGCCAAAATTCTGAGCCCCACCACCCAGGGCTAAATCCTTCAAGCTCTGGTTTTGCTTTCCCCCAACTGGGGCAGGTCTTAGTCTCCCCTGCCTCTGCCCAGTGGGGAGGGGCTTGGTCCCTTTTTCCAGAGCTATGTAGTAAGTATTTTTTGGCAGAAGGGGGTTGTAGTGAAAGGAGGTTTGAGAAACCTTGGCATAGAGCCTCTGAATATGTCTAGACTTGGCTCCCTGTGGCAATGTGGATGATCAGACACTGAAAGTACAGCCATGGAGACACCACACACCAGCCTTGCCCAGCAAGCAAAAATCATACCTCCACAGAAAGACATCCAGTCCTTTTTAACCCATCTCCCTAAGCACTCAGCCACAACCACTTAACAAAGGGGATTTTCTACAGTATGGTTCTGTTCTCACTGAAGGGTCATTTCCAATTGTTTACTCAGAGCAGCATTAGGGAAAATGGTGCCCTGGGCAAAGCTTATATTTTGGCACTTCCCTATTGCCCCTGGATGATCTCCACTTCCCCTTTACTGCTAGCTCCTGAACTCCCAACCCATGCACCTCCTTCACCCCTAACTCCTGCCCCTCCTTTGCCCTTCACTCCCTGTGCCACTAGCCATTGCCCCTCTCCTGCAGCCCCTTCACATGGTTCCAGTGCTGGGGACCCCACACTTGTTCTCCCTTTCCCTGGGCTTTGGCATCACTAGCCCCTGATTAGTGAGTAGGGTTCAGTGGTCCCCAAAATGTGGGGCATGACTCCTAGTGGGACACAGAGGAACATTCATGGGGGCACCTCAGGGCCTGAGCCAGCCAGGCACCATTCAGCCTCACTCTGTCCCAGCTCTTCCCCAACCCCACCCTCAGCCTGGGGCTTTGGCTCCTAGCTTGGCCTTGGTCCCCTTACCTGTCTGCATTCCTCTTCCCAGGAAGCAACAGCCCCACTCCCAGCCCTGGTTCTTGACCTTGGCTTCCGAGGTCCACAGCCATGGATAAGAGGGCACAGTGTGAAATGTTTGGGGACCACTGGTTTAGGGTGATGTTCTCAATCACTTCTACAAAGTCAAATAAAAGCTATTTCTCACCCACTCACCCATCCATATGGATGGACTAAGTATGTTCTGCTGCCCTTCACTCATACAGGAAGGATAACAACATTTCATTCCACTCAATCCTATAGTGATTTGTAACACACCACCAGCCAAAAATGGTCATTTTGGGAAAGCAGCCCCCTCATGCTGCATACCTAGGCAGAGTAGGTGTGTCTATGCAAACATGGTCTGTTCCTAAAGTCTTTCCCCTAGCTCCTCACTAGATGTGACGGGGGAGCTCATTCAGCCCCTGCTTCTGCTTAGTATCTAGAAACTCCTTATTGTCCCTATCTCTGCTGGGTTTAGATTTCTCCTCCTATTTTTTTCTTGACAGTTCAGATGAGGTGGCCAAGTGGTTAAGGTGATGGAGTACTAATCCATTGTATTTTACAAGCATTTGTTCAACTCCCATCCTCATTAGATGCATATAGTCTTCACCCCTCCTTTGTAGACAACCATTTCCCCCTTTGGTACAATGACAGATCAAAAAATGTTGCTTCTTGCAGACAAAAAACAACTCAGAACTCCCTTGCTTTAAATAAAATGTCTAAATCACAGATTTCTTAAAAAAAACGCTAGTGGTGTATTTCTTAGTTTTTATCTCAAAAGGTAACATCTTCATCATCTCCCCCAAATACCCTGGGACCTGCCCAAATTATTAAAATACCCTCAGCCTGAGCAAGGCCAGAGCAGTGAACCAGAGTGTGTCTAGGTCAAGCTGTTCTGAAGGAGGCAACTCAAACATTTTCTCCCTGCTTCCCTTGGCAAAGTCTGACTGAGAAAACAAAATTCCCAAAACTGAAAATTTTCTGCCAAAAAACCAGTACTAGTCTGTTTGAGGACTTTGATTTGAAAGTATTATTGTTATTATTCTCTTCTAATTTCTGAATCAGTTCAGTTCAGTCTTTGTCCTCCAGGTGTGTTTCCAGCTGCTGAGTTGTTGGGGAGAGAGGCCAAGTCATGATGTCTCTTCCTCTCTTTCATAGTTTCTTCCAACTTGCTAGGAAGCTCCTTTACTACAATGTGTGTCAAGCAGTGTCCATTGTCTCTGTGCTATCTCTGAGAACCCTGCATTATACATGGTTCCTGGGATAGTCCTTGGGAGTGTGAATACCTTCAATGGCCACTAGCCAGTCTGGCTCCTCCTTTGTCGCATCTGAAAGGCTGGTAGTGGGCATTTCTCAACCTCATAACATATCTCAGTAATGCACACAGAGCAAAACTTCATAACTTCAAAACCAATGCAAGCACACACAATCCAACAAGATATTAATGTTCAACAGATCAAGACTTTTGAAATGATACCTCACCAGGAAGACTTTGTACAAATCATGTCATCATTATATGAGAGTGGTGAATATGGGGCTTTCAGGTGCTGCTTTGAGCACAGCGTACCACACCTGGGCTTCCATTACAATGGGGACGTACCCTTAGAGTCCATCTCTCCTGGGATAAAGATGGCAGCATGGCTGGCCTGGGTCATCTGTCTTGGGCTCATGGATGTAAAGCTGAGGGGCTAAAAACTGTGGTGCAGATATTTGTGTTCACACTGAAGCCTGGGTTTAGAAACCCTCGCCCCTCGTGGGGCCTCAGAGGTTGGGCTCAAGTCCATATGTCTGCCCTGTAATTTTATAGAGGTTGGGAGGGAGTTTAGCAAGTGAAAATGGTAAAACCGCATTGAGGGGACTCGACCACTGACCCATCAGCTCTTAACACCCAAACTTTCAGTAACTCTATTGTCAGTGCCTGTTAGTGTAATTTAAACCATAGGTCCATCTAGCTCTGAATCTTGTCTTCTGACAGTAGCCAATACCAGGTGCCCTAAAAGCAACTCCTCAAGTTCCCACTGGGAATTGAACCCAGGATCTTCTGTTTACAAAACAAGTGCTTTAACCACCTAAGCCATGGTACCTGCTGTTACTTAAAGGATTGTGTTTGCCCACACTTGACTCTCTGCCAATCCCCACTGGGCCCTGACAAGTGTTGCTCATGTTTGGATTCTGTAAAGCAGAGGAGCAGGTGAAGATTTACTCCCAAGGTGTGTATGATCCTTTGGACAGGTCTACACTACAAAATTAGGTTGGTGTAATTACATTCCTTAGGCTGGCAATGCAGTTCTATCAACCTAATCAGTGTAGATAGACTGTCTGAACTTTCTGGAGCTATGAAAGGGGAGGGGCCCAGCCTCTGTAGCAGGAATGCAGGGCACGTGAGTTGACAGCAGGCATGGTGAGGTACTGATGGAGGCCACTTATGGTGATATAATGACCAACAGCATTTACACTGACAATTTGTCACTTTAAGTTTGCTGCACAAAGCTCTAGGCCTCTCGTCAAAGTGGTTTTATTTTGTCAGCAAAATAGGGCAATTTTATCACCAGACGTGGTATTGCAGTATGTGCACCAGTCAAAATCTGCTGACCCAGGGAGCACTGTGTGTTTTTCACACACCTGAGCAATATAATGATGCTGAAATAACTTTGTAGTGCAGACCTGGCCAAAGAGTCTCTCACACACACACACACAGCTTGCAAGAAAAACCTCACCTGCTCCTCTTCTTTGCAGAATCCAAACACAAGCAAAGCTTTTCAGGCCCCAGTGGGGATGGCAGAGAGTCAGGTGTGGGCAGACACTGTGTTTTAGTCACAGGCAGGCACCATCGCTTACCTGGCTAAAGCATTTGTCTTGTAAAGAAGAGATGCTGGGTTCAACTGCCGATAGTGCCTTGTTGATTAACTCTTAGGGCATCTGGTATTGGCTACTGTCAGAGGACAAAACACATAGCTAGAGGGGCCTTTGGTCCAACCCAATATGGCTGTTTATATTATACTCACAGGCACTGATAACAGAATTACTGAAAGTTGGGGAGTTAAGAGCTGATAGGTCAGTGTTCCAGCCTGTCACAGAAAACCCTCCTCCCTCTGGGACAGGGGCAGGTCTGGGCTCTCACACCAAATGCTCATTGTGGCTGCCAGAATCTGTGGGCAGCTCATTTAGTTTGCATCAACGGTTGAGTCCTGATTTGTGCACCATGTGTGAGAATGAAAATCCTAAACTGCCATTTGAAATAATGAATGCAGTAGGATGTGCTATTGTCCCTACCCCAAAGCAGACAGACCAATGGAGAAATGCCATTGAGTCCAGGGTATTACTCCACTGCCATTTTACCTTTTTGCTTGCTAAACTCCCTCCCAACCTTGAGGGCTCCCAGAGCCCAATATTGAGCTTGAGCTGAGATGTCTACAGTGCAAATTTACCACCCCATGGCCAAAGCCTGGGGAGCCTGAGCTGGCACAGGACAGCTGTAGGTGTTTCACTGAAGTGTGGACATAGCCGAGCATTATGTCTACACAGCCATTAACACACCCAAGTCACTATTCTCAAATCCTGGGTCAGTTGATTCAGGCTTGTGGGGCTTGTGCTGCAGGGTTATAAAATTATAGTGTAGACACTTGGGCTTCAGCCCAGCCTCCAAGACCCCATGAGGGGTGAGAGTCTCCGAGCCTGGGCTCCCGCCTGAGCCCCAGAGCCCAAATCAGATCAGCCAGGCCAGCCGAGCCACAGGGATTTTGTCACGGTATAGATGCACTCTCAGGGTATGTCTACATAGCAATGTAAGCCCAGGGTTAGCAGAAGTCATGTCAGCAGCCCCAACACATACAAATAAACCACAAGGGAAAGACCCACCCCCAAGCAAGCTGGGCAGTATCCTTCCCCTATGGTTTGTAAGTCCAGCAACCAAAAGTCCTTTAACATGAACCATCCCCTCTCTGCACCCACTCACAGCTGTTGTTCTTAATCAGTGCAAGCCCAGAGATGCCTCCGTACAGTTCACTTGCCATCCTGAGTAGGAAAGGGGAAAAATAAGAAGGCACTGTACTCACTATGTTGTCTAGGGACTCACTCATCCCTCCACAGCCACTCTGTCCTAAAGTTGATCTGACACCTAAATTTTAGTGTTAGGACCCAGACCCCAGCCTACTTTGTTTTGGAACCCATGTCCCCTGCCTAGCAAGTGCTATTGAATTGAGAATGAGTCCCTCAATCGGGGTCTACCAAGCACAATTTTGCTGCCCTTGATTCACACAACAAGGATAACAACCCTTTATTTCTCCTGCCCCAATAACATGGAGACTTGGAATCCAACACCAGCCAAAAGTCATCATTTCAGCAAGCAACCCAACATATTTCTAACATACTGTAAATTCCACGTGCAGACTAATACATGAAACCTTGCAAGAATAGCTTCCTGAGGGGGTGTGAAGCACCTGCTGCTGGAGGGAAGGAGGGAGCCGAGAATTCGGATTGAGGGGCACTGGGAATAGGAGGGGCCTGTGGGTTGGGATTGGGGTGCACTGGGAATAGGAGGAGGCTGTGGGTTGGGACAGAGGAGAAGGGTGAAGAGGAGCAGGCACTGGTTGGGAGTGAGGAGCAGTGTGCATAGGAGGAACTGAGGGTTGAGATTGAGGGGCACTGGGAAAAGAGGGGACATGGGTTTGGGCTGAAGAGCATCCTCATTTGGGGATCCAGCAGGACAGGGGAAGGCAGCAGGTGATTTTCATTCCTTACAGATATTCTGTGTGTTTGCGTGTGTGCAGGGAAGGAACATGCTATATGCCCTGAGGTCTTCATTGCTCCAGCCTGCAAGGACATAGGGGAGGTCAGGAAGTTGCCCCTTCAATTCCACACACGCGAAGGCCCTTCTAAGGAAAGGGAAAATCCTGAAGAAAAAAAGTAACATCAAAGAAGACTCCAGAAAGACAGACTTTGAAGATCTTTGTGAGTAGTTTATCACCTGACCAGGGACTTGAACCCTGGACTGCTTAGATTAAGAGTCTGATGCTCTGCCAACTGAGCAAGGCAGACTTAAAAATCAGAAAAGAGCAAGTTGGTGCAGAGGAGAAACTAGTCAAGAAAAAGAGAGCATGAAACAATAGGGGAAACCACCTGTTCTCTCTCTCTCCCTAGACCTGGCCTGGCCTGGCGTCAAGGGTTTTTTTCCCCCACTTTGAACTTTAGCGTTCAAAAAGTGGAGACCTGCATGATCACTTTTAAACTTAATTACCGGTTTAAATTTGGTACGCTGCCACCAGCCAAAATATAGTGTTTGGCACACTTTCTGTTCCCCCAAAACCTTCTCTGGGGAACCCAACACCCAAACCCCTTGGGTCTTAAAACAAGAAGAAATAAACCATTCCCCTTCCTCTCCTCTCCCCCCCCCCGCCAGACTTTCCCCTCCCTGGGTTGTCTTGGGAAGCTTCACTGATCCAAACTTCTTGGATCTTAAAACAAAGAGGAATTAACCTTCCCCCTCTTCTCCTTTCCCCCCACCAATCCCTGGTGAGTTCAGACCCAATCCTCTTGGGTCTTAAATCAAGGGAAAAAATCAATCAGGTTCTTAAAAAAGAAAGCTTTTAATTAAGAAAGAAAAAAGTAAAAATTATCTGTGTAAAATCAGGATAGAAAATGTTTTACAGGGTATTCAGATTCATATAGCCTAGAAGGACTCCCCCCCACCACCCCCTTAGCCTGAGATTCAAAGTTACAGCAAACAGAGGAAAAATCCATCCAGCAAAATGAAAAAAACATTCACAAGTTGAAAAAAAACAAACATAAGATTAATCTGTCTTGCCTGGCTATACTTACAATTTTGAAACAT
The DNA here is from genome assembly GCF_007399415.2 of Gopherus evgoodei. Taxonomy (NCBI): domain Eukaryota; kingdom Metazoa; phylum Chordata; order Testudines; family Testudinidae; genus Gopherus; species Gopherus evgoodei. The sequence continues at coordinate 2,423,382 of NC_044340.1, forward strand.
GAAAGACTAATTTGGATAGATTTGGGGAGTCTGGTTGTACGTCCGGTACCTCTTTTTCCCAAGAGCAAACAACCCCCAAAACAAAAAGCACAAACAAAGACTTCCCTCCACCGAGATTTGAAAGGATCTTGTCCACCGATTGGTCCACTGGTCAGGTGTCAGCCAGGTTTACTGAGCTTCTTAACCCTTTGCAGGTAAAATAGACATTAACCCTTAACTATCTGTTTATGACAGCTGGTATTAGTGCTGGTTAAAAAGAGGGGAAAATATCAGCATCTACCAGCCTTTCATAGCTGTACAAGACTCAGGCATAATACAGAGGTGCCCATCTGCAAGTGCCGAATGGTTGGATTGGCTAATGCAACCAGTAGATGTCCAGGGCACACTGGAATATACAGCCAAGTGTTCACCATGTTCACTTATTTCAAAGGGATAATGATAATGATGGGAATGTTCACAATTGACTCAATAGTTGCATACAAAGATGCACGTTTGGCAGTTATATTGGCTCAGGTTGGCCACCCTGGCCTAGATGTAGAAGTTACAACACTGAAACTTGAAAGAGGGGCCAGTTTCCCCATCATTTCACACCTTTACATCCAAACACGATGACTTTCTGAATGAACCCACCTCGTTCAGCCAGAAGATCTTGGGGTGGGTGTAGGAGTCACTGGGTAAAATTCTCTGCACTCTGTTATGACTCAGGTCAGAGCAGAGGTACCTAGTGATCTAGTCTAGCTGTAAAATCTATATATCAACCCCAAATATGGTGTGAAATTAATCCTCAGAAATGGCTGTAACCCACCCAGACCCCAGCAAAGGGCTCTCCAAGGAAGGGGGCTGTTGAGGAAGGAAAGAAGAAAGATGTTCTTCTCTCCCTGGAGGAACTGGGCTCTGTGCTTTGGACAGAAAGGAGGGGAAGGAAATGGCCACATGATGGCAGCGGAACCTAAGAAATGAAACACAACAGGCTTCTGTGCACATTGATTCTGCAGAGTGAACGAACCTGACTCCCGTATCATGAAAAGCCAAAATGCAATTTCTTTCTATGAAGGGGAGAAAAGAGTTCCAATCATTCCTGCCCCTTTACTTTTGAATTATTTTACATTATAAAGATAATTGTAACAAAATTAGTCTGAACTTGAGCAGCCTGTTATGAAAAGCCTGTTCCCCAAATCAGTTCCAACTGCTCTGCTAGAAACACCCCCAGGTCCCTGCTCACCCCAGGAAGAGGGAAAAAAATGAGAAACCCCCACTGGGAACTGCCCTTGGCTCCAGGCTGCTGTCCCAGGGTACGGGTGGGGACTGATTGTTTGCTGCTGAGGAGAGAGCCAGTAGAGGCCTCTGGTGCTCTGCTCCTAGCATCTGCCCAGCCCAGCCAGTCCTCTGCCTCAGCTGCTGCTCCTGGCCTGCTTTAGATTCAAACATGCAGGGCCCCCAGAGGAACAGAGGCTGGGACAGAGCAGCAGCCTGGGTTGGGCTGGGAAGATGCTGGGAGTTCTCGTTCCCTGAGAACTGGCCCGACTCCCTTCTCAACAGCGAAGAAATCAATTCCACGTCCCCATCCCAGAAAAATCAGCCTGGACCCAAGGTCAGCAGGGGATGATTCCCTCCAGTTCCAACTGAGGCAGGAGAGAACCCAGGGTGTTTCTAGGAGAGCTTATGGAACTGAGGTGGGGAAACCAGCCTTTAATAACAGGCAGTTCCAGGTTAAGCTAAGTGTTTTTAACAATTTCTACAACATTAAATAATCCTTCAATCGTAGTGTCACCATCCATAAAATTGCTTCAGCCTTATAGGTTCCTAAGTGCACAGCTAAACATTTCTTCAAATCCAAGGGAGTGGAGATCAGTCAATGTTCAGAGTCATCCCGCATAAAAGAACCATGTTGTCATACATACTGGCCCCATCATGTGGCCATCGCCTTTCCCTCCTCTCTGTTAAAAGTTTCAGTATTTTGCACAGAAACTTTCTTCCCTTAAGAGACACCTGGGAACCAGGGCTGCCAGCCAAACACCTTTAAGAGGAAGTGTAACCTGTCAAAAAGTGATCTCCCTCCTTCATTCAGTGACACCCTGAAATGTTACTTATCTTGGCAGAGCCAGGGGATTGAAAACAGCTACATCAAACCCCCGTGTAGATCACAGGAATGAACACAAACACTCTCTTGTATCTGAAGAGATGTTTAGTTTTACCCTTGGTAAACTGCAAGAGTAAAGGGAAAAGCGGTGGTGATGTCAGATATAAAAGGTGAAACACAAAACAATCACCATAGTTATGCCCATAGTGACAGCAAAATCTTTCTTGACCAAGAAATTTGGATCTTGATAAAATAATCAACTACCCAGGACCAGCGCTAGTGTTTTTAGTGCCCTAGGTGCACGGCCATTTCATCGCCCCGTGTGCTGGTCTCATGGCTCCGGAGGACCTGCTGCAGGCATTCCTGCGGAGGGTCTGCGGCTCCGGTGGAGCTGCCACAAGAGTGCCTGCGGGAGATCCACCGGAGCTGCAGGAGCAGCGGACCGTCCACAGGAATGTCTGTGGTAGGTCCACTGGAGCCGCAGGACCAGGGAACCCTCCACAGGCATGCCTGCAGCAGAACCACCAGAGCTGCCTGCCCCCCCCCCCCCCGGCAAAATGCTGCCCCCACAATAATCTTGGTGCACTACCCCTCATTAAGGTAATGGACTTGACACCCACTCGGGTGTTTCCATGCAGGTTCAAGTACTAACAACAGTGGCTGCCTTTTAGCCATAGCTTTTAATCAGGGCAATACATTGATACAAATTCCTGTTAAATATTTTCTCAGCCAGAGTCCTTCACCCACATTCCTTAGGGCACTGGGCCACCATGTGGATGTTTCATTTCCCTCCTCAATTTCGCACAGAGACACAAAATTTCCTTTGAACAGATCCATGAACAGCAAAACCTCCCTGTGTCTCTGGTCTGAGCCAGGGCATGCGATTCCAGTGAACCATTCTCTCCTGCAATGGCAATGGTCAGACAGAGGGGATGTGGCCACCTTCACCTCTGACAGTGAGATATTGGCTCAGCTCTTTCTTTCTGCTGCTGTTGTTAGTCCATGAAACATCAGGGATGGAATGCAAGGCTGAGCTCACACACCAACGCCTTGAAACATTTCAGTGCCCCAGAGAAATCCTGCCCCCGGCTATTGGAATGATATGGTGGAGATTCGCATAGGAAAGAGACTGTCTGACTTGTCAGTGTGGGGAATGAACAACAATCTATAGCAATGCCGTTAGCCACAAACACACTCTCATCGTGCTTCAGCTGGAAGGGAAATGGGCAGGAACTCTTGCTGTTCACCATGGACACACTTACACTAATGCACAGCCGTGAGTGTGCTGGGGAAGCTGGTCTGAGCCATTTGAAGTGATAAGTCTGTGAGAACAGAATCATAGTGTAGTGAAGCAGCTGTACATCAAGTAGCTGTGGCTGAGTGGTTAAGGCAATGGACTAAAAATCCATTGGGGTCTCCTCACATAGCTTTGAATCCTGCCATCTGCAGAAGCATTAGTGTATTGTAAATGCTGTTGTCTTAGTGCCTGAGCATCCATGGAGCCAGATCTGGTCTCACCCTGAGGCTGTCTATGCTTAAAATACTGCTGTAGCACTGCAGAGTAGACAGCTGCTACATTGACTGGAGGGGTTTTCCATCCCTGTAATAGCTATGTTGACAGAACAATCTTTCCTTTCATTTAGCATTATCTGACCACGGTTTAGGTCAGTTTAATTATACTGGTTCCGGGGTTTTTCACATCCTGAAAGACATACTTGTTAGAGGGTTTATTCCATCACCCTCTGTCAAGGTTCCTTCCCCACTCTGAACTTTAGGATCCAAATGTGGGGCCCTGCGTGAACACTTCTAAGCTTAACTATCAGCTTACATCTGGTCTTGCTGCCACCACTCTCAAACTAGCTCCCTTTTTTGGATAGTCTTGAGAGACTTCCTCACCAAGTCCCTGGTGAACACCGCACAGCCCCTGGGATCTTAACTAGGGCTGGCTTTGGCTTTTTGCCACCCCAAGCAAAAAAATAAGGAGATGGGGCCACTGGAGCAGCAAAGCAGGGGGGAAAAAAGAGCGTGGCTGGAGTGGCAAAGCTGGGGGAGGAACACGGCGCGGCTGGAGTGGCAAAGCCGAGGGGGAACACGGCGCAGCTGGAGTGGCAAAGCGGGGGCGGGGAGAACGCAGCGCAGCTGGAGTGGCAAAGTGTATGGGGGAGAACATGGCAAGACTGGAGCGGCAAAGCAGGGGGGGACACAGTGTGGCTGGAGCGGCAAAGTGGAGGGGAGGACACGGCGCGGCTGGAGCAGCAAAGCGGGGGAGAACACAGTGTGGCTGGAGCAACAAAGCGGGTTGGGAGGACACAGTGCGGCTGGAGCGGCAAAGCGGGTGGGGGGGGACAACACAAAAACGGCACGACTGGAGCGGGGGGCCAGGGGAAAAACAATGGCTCAGCCAGCAAAGCAGGGGAAAAACAAAACAATAAACCCCATAGGGTGGATGGAGCCAGGGGACTCCCTGTGCTGCAGACTGCACACTGGGCCTAGTGGGGGGTAGGGGAGGGAGCAGGGGGAGAGAGAAGGGGGACGGCCAGCGCTTCAGCAGGGCACTCACCACACGGCCCCGACTGACACACCGCCTGGTGGGAGGGCTTCATTCTGCTCCGGTCAGCAGGGAGGGAAGGACACAGGCTGCCCTGCCGAGTTTGCTGCAGGGTGCTCCCCTCCTCCGCACTGCCACCCCCTACAGGGTGGCTGGAACAGCGAACAACAAAAAAAAATAAGCATCCGTGTTGCCCTAGGTTTGGGCAGAAGCCGCCCCGTAGAATCTGCCGCCCCAAGCACCAGCTTGCTCAGCTGGTGCTTGGAGCCGGCCCTGATCTTAACACAAGGAGAATTTAACCATCTCCCCTCCTTTCCCCCACCAATTCCTGGTGAGTCCAGATCCAATCCCCTTGGATCTTAAAACAAGGAAAAAACAATCAGATTCTTAAAAAGAAGGCTTTTAATTAAAGAAAGAAAGGTAAAAATCATCTCTGTAAAATCAGGATGGAAAATAACTTTACAGGGTAATCAGATTCGTAGAGCCCAGAGGAACCCCCTCTGACCTTAGGTTCAACGTTACAGCAAACAGAGGTAAAATCCTCTCAGCAAAAAGGAACATTTACAAGTTGAGAAAACAAAAATAAACCTAACCCACCTTGCCTGGCTGTTACTTACAAGTTTGAAATATGAGAGACTGGTTCAGAAAGATTTGGAGAGCCCGGATTGATGTCTGGTCCCTCTTAGTCCCAAGAGCAAACAACCCCCAAAACAAAGAGCACAAACACAATCCTTCCCCCTACCAAGATTTGAAAGTATCTTGTCCCCTTATTGGTCCTTTGGGTCAGGTGTCAGCCAGGGTTTCCTGAGCTTCTTAACCCTTTACAGGTAAAAGGATTTTGGTGTCTCTGGCCATGAGAGATTTTATAGTATTGTACAAAGGAGGCGGTTCCCTTCCCTTTATAGTTATGAAACCCTCCAATTCCCTGGTTCTTCTCGCGTGACCAGAGAGCAGCAACACCCAAAGTTCAAAGATGCAAACAATTCAATGTTTATTGGGGTAAACTTCCAGCAACCAATGATTCCAATTTCCTTCCTCAGGATCCCTCTTCCCAGCTCTGACACCACAGAGGCTTGCCTGTGTCTGTGTTCCCATTCACTGTTCCTATTCCTATTCGCCCCCCTTAGCAAAACATAATTCTAATTCCCCTACCCCCATTCTCATTCCCCCCCTTATTTCCTGACTGACTGCAGACTATATAGTAAAACTCAAGTTCTGCTTAGTTATACCTTAACCAAGCATTTTACTGAAATGTAACTAACCAATCCTAACACATTGGAACATGATTTTCTAACCAATTATACCCCACCACCTTAATTTACCTTAATTTACACCCAACAATTTAATTATACAGCAGACAGAAACAGTCACAGAACCAGAGATTATGCAGACAAGCAATAGGAAAGTGGGGACAACAGTGATAGAACAACACAGAAATGAGGATTTCACACCCCAGCTATTGAGCAGTGATTTGTTCCCAGACAGGATGCTGTCATGGTAGAGGTTGTGGGTGCTGGTTGCTTAAGTGTCTGGCGCACAGGGCAGGATTTTGAGGTTCACCATTACTGTCTCAGAATGCCAGCACCCATCTTTTGTTCACTTAAAACGTGAGCAGGGAGATTACAACACCACAGAACTCATGGAAACGTGTAACTTTAGGTGCGGATGAGTGTGTCTAAAAATCAGCTGTGCTGTAGAAGGTCTCTAGGAGTTGAAAGAGATGTGCCATCTCAACCTCCCTAAAGAGTTCATCAACTATTAACAAAAAGTAGGGTTCATAAGTCATAGTCTTTGTAGCAGGAGGATGGTGGACTGGTCTAAAGTGCTAGTTTTAAGACTCATTTTTCCAGTCCTTTGGGTGTTCTGGTCTCTGCATAGAGACATGGTTTCAAATCCCAGTCCTGACATGACCATCTGGAGAAAATAGCCTCACTTCAATCTCCTTTGGAACAGAACCCCATTTGCTTAGCTTTTCTCTTCCAGTAGTTGTGAGAGAAGTTCCAAACCAGGGGGAAACAGGGCCTGTTATCTCGACTGATCAATTTTTGTCTTCCTTCATTCCAAGCCATTTTCTCAGACACATCCGTATTTCCCCCACTTTTTTGTTTAGCGTTCTTTGCTTTTACGAAACTTTAGGGTCATCATTTAATTGCCACACAACTGTACTTATGAAGTAAAGAGAAACACAATATTTTTTGGATATTCTTGCAGAAGAGTTCTGTTTTCTGACCTGGAATTTAACTGGGGCTACCCAAGGGGGACAATGATACTCCCTTTTCTTGGCTCATCCAAAAAACATACGTTTTTGATGCCCTTTGGTTTCTCTGTTCTTCAAAGGGAAATAAGCGGGTGTAGCAGCTATTGAGAAAGCCTTAGAAAAGGGCCCCAAAATTGACAGCGGCTGGTTTCTGTAGTGTAGTGGTTATCACATTTGCCCAACATGTAAAAGGTCCCTTTTACATGTTAGGCAACATTGCTGCTTTCCTTCCTTTGGCCTTTTATCACTCCAAGCCCTTTCTCAACTATTTCCATAGCTTCTATGCTTTCTTCGTTATTTTTTTCCCTTTCATGGAGTTTTAAATTCAAAAGGAGAGGCTTAGCCAGCATTTTGAGGGAAGGAACAGACCATCATTTGGGAGACTGCCAGTTACATAACAAATCTGAGCATAGAAGAATCCCAACCCATCGTCCTGCATATTTGGCTCCCAGCCAGCAGTTTTTCCCTTGCTGTTTTTTGTTTGTTTGTTTGTTTTTAGCTAACCTTGAGTCCAGGGCTCACACACTCTCTCTGCCCCACACATCAAATCTGGCCCAGCTGCAAAGTGACCCCTAAGAACCAGCAACCTCCACGAGAGCATGACTGGGGGGAAAGGGTTTCCCATGAAGCTTATAAACCACTGGATGCATTGGAAAGAGGCAGCTCTGACAGAACAGTCAGCAAAGGCGGCCTGTTTGGGGATGTGGCTCAGTGGGAGTCCCGTGGTCTGTTAAGGGGTGGAGGGTGGATAGGAGACAGGGCAGTCAAGGAACAGGGAGCAAGGAGGGTCCTGGGGGCACAGTTAGGGGTCCCTGGGGGGGCCAGGGAACAAGGAGATGGGGGGGTTGGATGAGTCGGGAGTTCTGAGGGGGCTGTCAGGAGGTAGAGGTGTGGAGAGTGGCTGTGGCAGGCAGAGAGCGGGGGGTATATGAGTCCAGAGTTCTGGGGGTCCTGTTAGGGGGCAGGGAGTGGTTAGAGAGACATGGGAGTCCAGGAGTTTCAGTCTGGGTGCAAGGGTGTGGATAAGGGTTGGGGCAGTCAGGGGATGTGTAGGGGGTAAGGTTCTAGGGGGGCAGTCAGGGGACAAGGAGCAGAGAGACTTAGATAGGGAGTGGGGTCCCAGGAGGGGGTAGTCGGGACAAGAAGAGGAGGGGCTGGGAGTTCTGGGAGAGGCAGTCACCCAGTCCTCTGCCCAGAGTCCTGACCCCCCCCCACAATCCCCAGGCCCCTTCCCTGAGCCTTGCACCCCCCTACTCCACCCTGTCCCCTGCCCTGAGCCCTGTACCACCCATACCTCTGTTGACTCTTTCACCCCTCCACCCCCCATGACCCCTGCCCCCTGCCCTGACTCTGGCACCCCCACACATACCCAGCCCCCCTACTCTGACACCTGCACCCCCTCACATGCCCCCAGCCCTGACTCTTGCACCCCCTACATCCCCAGCCTCCCCACATCCCATGCACCCTGCACATCTCCACCCCACCCTGAGAACCAAATGGAAGCTCCTGCATCCTCCGCACACATTCCCATCTGCATCCCTCATGCCAAATGGGAGTTCCCCAGGTAAGTGCTCCCACACCCAAACCTCCTGCCCCAACCCTGAGCCCCCTCCCTCATTCTAGCTCCTGGCCAGACCCTTTACCCTCAGCCCTGTGCTCGGTCCACTCCCACCCTCAGCTTGGTGCAGAGAGAGGAAGAGAATGGGCGAGAACCAGGGAGAAGGTAGGTACCCACAGTATGTGGGCAGGGTTGGGACCCCAGACCGGCAGCGGCCTGAGCAGGTCCGGCAGCCGGGATCCCGGCTGGCAGAAGCCAGCGGATGGAACCCCTGAGTGGCAGTGGGCTGAGTCTGGAGTCCTGGCTGACAGACCCTTCTCAACTGGGGTCCTGGCCGCAGGTCCCACTCAGCCCACTGCCAGCCTAGATGAACACAACCCCAGACCAGCAGCAGGCTGAGCAGGCCAGTGGCATAAGATCAACATTTTAATTTAATTTTAAACAAAGCTTCTTAATCAAGCCTTTTCCTTGATATTGATGGTTGACAACTGCAGCTTTCCTACCTGCTGGATACATCCTATGACAGATGTCAGGCCTTTCCTTTGCAAATTAGAGAAGTGGGTAAGTCAGGACGCTTTCAATATAAGTGGGTAAAAACCTATACAACTTGTCTCCTCAAGTAGATTTCCTTTTAATAGAAATTGACTTTGAAGCTAAGCAAAATAGGCTCTATTTGAAATACAAAAAAATAAAATATATACAGACCCAATATTCTCTTATAAACTCTTTCTAACACCTATTCTCCCACCCCAACCTTTGGAGTGAGGTTTTCTACCAGAACTCTGTACACTACAGGGGGTAAATTAAATCAAAATTAACTTTTGAAGATTAACCATCATTTCCTGTACAATTAAAAAAAAAACAAGACAGCTTTCAGTTTTCCAAAATAATTCAGATTATCAAACAATTAGTCTCTTACTCTTTAACCAATAACATCACCTATCATTTCATTTTCACTAGTAACACTAATATATTCAAAGATCACAAATTCTGGTCACAAACGTTAAGTTTTCTTTTAATGCCCATTGCCAACAACTGAACCTTGGCTCAAGTTGTGCTATGTCCCAACATTTCTGTGAGTTCATATACCTCTGGTTCTTCTGCCATGCGAGTTGGTGGAAGGGGTCTCCTATGTGGGAATGTTAGCATCATGAGGAAAAATACCTCTCTTTTCACACTTTAAATCTTTCAAAGTAGTAGAAAGTAGGGGAGAAGTGATACAAATGCAGAAAACACAAGAGAGAATTGTCTGGTCTACACTAAAGACATTTCTCAGTATAATTATTGCTCAGGGGTGTGAAAAATCAACACAGCTGAGCAACATCGTTACACATCTCTAATCCCCTGTGTAGATAGCGCTACATCAGCAGGAGGCCTTGGCCTGCCAACACAGACATCTGAGACAATATTGATTTAAACAATTGAACTACACTGTGGTCATATGCACTTTCTTCAGTTAGTCGGGGGTCTGCTATTGTTCACCATTTCCAAGTGGAGATTTTAAATCACTGCTGTGTCGTCGTTAGCATGGCCAGTAAATTGGAGAGTTCTCTCCTATTGACAGAACTGCACTTGAACTTTCTCCATATCATCATGGAAGGATGGGGAAAAAGCAAAGCTGAAGTGAGAAATGATGACTTTAGCAAATGGTCATTTGTCTTAAATTCTCCAATAAATCTGAGCTGATCTAATATCTAATTGTGTGACCACACAGCCATAAAGAAAGATAGAAACCTAGATCACAGAGAGATAGAATACATGACAATGGAAGTGTAAATTGAAATTCCAGAGCAGGTTACATCTAATTATTTAGAATCAGGACAAGAGATTCTCTCATCACATTCTTCTCCGATCCATTCAGACATATTTCATTGAGAACTGTCTCAACAATCAGTTATGTTATTTACAATATGTTTAGTATCCTAGCATTCCCATAATGGGGAAAAAAGCAGCCACCTTGCCAGAACTTGCTTTACCAATAGATGGAACCTGGGATTTAAACTTGAAATGATCACACTGCATTTAGGATCTATTTGAATTCCCCTTCTCAGTCTTTGATACTTTCATCTCCAGTCATAGCAACTCTGCTATAGGATTAAATAAGTTAAAGCATCATCTCCAAGCACAGACAACTGAGAACACTTCATCATATGACACTGAGAAGTGGAAGGGTAGAATGTGATGGTGATAAACTCTGCCTGACTTAGACAAAGGTAACAGTTCTGCCATGATGGGCAAGGAGGGAATCTCTGAGTCACCCCATCTCCTTCCAAGAGAGGAGGGGTAGCTGTGTTAGTCTGGATCTGTAAAACGTGACAAAGAGTCCTGTGGCACCTTGTAGACTAACAGACATATTGGCGCATAAGCTGTCATGGGTGAATCTCCACTTCGTCAGATGCATGTAGTGGAAATTTCCAGAGGCAGGTATAAATATGCAAGCAAGGATCAGGCTAGAGATAACAAGGTTAGTTCAATCAGGGAGGATGGGGCCCTCTTGTAGCAGTTGAGGTGTGAACACCGTCAGGGAAAAAACCACCACCTCAATGATTTGATCAGACAGCCTGAGGCTCCTTTATTGTTACACAGGTATGCATACCGGGAGAGCTAGCATATCCCCTAGCAAGGGGTAAGCTGCTCTACCCTTACAAATTTCCCTGCACCTTATAAAGCTTAAAAACGCAAATTATCATATCTTGCTTATGCATTAATACAACCTTATTTGGATTATTATATAGCTTACACTGCAAAACACAATTAATATTTTCCTTATATGGCATACATATTGCAATTTTGCAAGCAACTGACTTTTATATTTCCTTGTTGATGTTCTTTGGCCATCACGTGGCCCTGACTGTTCTGTTACCCCTATTTGCGGTTACTTTGAGCAAGCTTCACATGGTCTCCTGGGATCCTCCTTTGGAGTCCAGTTTCCCCAGTTCCGGCCAGATGGCTTTTGCACTGACAGACAAGTATTAATTTTATACTGATAAGCAAGCTTTTAACTTTATACAGACAGATAAGTTATTAAGGTAACTTAGCATAAAGCCAACAAAGCCTTTGTTATAAAACTTTCTCAAGCTAAAGGAGAGTTCTATTAGAAGTCATTATTGAGTATTATATGATAGGGCAGTATTGAGCTGATTACCTGGTGACCCCTCCTTGGGATCCTCTACTTGCATCATATGCAAGCCAAAACAAATATATTCATCTATAGCAGAACAGATTTCTAGGGGATCCGTTGTCTCTTTTCCAGGTCCTCTTTTGTTAGTGCTGCATACCCCGTTTCCTTATCCTTAAAGCAATTAAACCTTTAACTCCTACAAGTATTGGTCAGCAGAAGCCTAAGGCCTCTATATGTGGGCCCGTAAAACTTACATAAACAAGGCTATTAAAGTAAGGGTTAAACTAAGGGGGGTTGGTTTCCCTATCAACACCAACGGAAAAACTACTTTTGTAGTTGGCTAGCCATTCACAGTCTCTGTTTAATCCTGAGCTGATGGTGTCAAATTTGCAAATGAACTGAAGCTCAACAGTTTCTCTTTGAAGTCTGGCTCTGAAGTATTTTTGCTGCAGGATGGCTCCTTTTAAGTCTGCTATTGTGTGTCCAGGGAGATTGAAGTGTTCTTCTACATGTTTTTGTATATTGCTTATGCTCCAATACATATTTTAGTCTACAAGGTGCCACAGGACTCTGTGTTGCTTTTTACATCTCCTTCCAGTATCACAGAGGCTGAAATGACACTTTTTTCCTGCCCCTGCTCCTCTTCATTTAAATGTAATATGAAAGTTCCCATTACAACTGCTCTTCAGCACAACATGAGAATAATTGGCAATGATACAATCTGTATCACTGGTGACTCTAACAAGAACTTTGCAATAGGAGGAATGGTATAAATGTGATGCTTCCTGGTTCCTGATAGGAAGGGCACACTCGAATTACTCCTGGGAGAATGGAGTTGATAGAAAGGACAAATGAGTCCACCTCAAAGAGGTCAAACTGCAAAAATGGGCGACTCACTCATCTGGACAAGCTGAGGGATATCGGTGCTTCAAACAGTTTTTAAAAGTTACTATGTGGGAACCAGGAAAGTATTAAAGTATTGATAGCCCTAGAGGGTTTTATGGTGTTGATCCTCCTTGCAGATTCTCTGATGGCTCACATAGGCTCAGTGGCAAGACAAGCTTTTCCCACACTCACTGCTTCCATTGGTTCTCATACCTGTGTGGATTCTCTGATGACTACTAAGCTGCTGGCGCTGAATGAAGGTTTTCCCACACTCACTGCATTCAAAGGGCCTCTCCCCTCTGTGGATTCTCTGATGGTGACAAAGGCCTGAGCTGCGAGTGAAACTTTTCCCACACTCATGGCATTCATAGGGCCTCTCCCCTGTGTGGATTCTCTGATGTTGAGAAAGGACTGATCTGTAAGTGAAGGTTTTCCCACACTCACTGCATACATAGGGCCTCTCCCCTGTGTGGATTCTCTGATGCCCAGTAAGATGAGAGCTGTGAGTGAAGCTTTTCCCACATTCACTGCATTTATAGGGCCTCTCCCCTGTGTGGATTCTCTGATGTTTAGAAAGGTCTGAGCTGGTAATAAAGCTTTTCTCACACTCACTGCATTCATAGGGCCTCTCCCCTGTGTGGATTCTCTGATGTTGAGAAAGGCCTGAGTTGGTAATAAAGCTTTTCCCACACTCACAGCATTCATAGGGTCTCTCTCCTGTGTGGAGTCTCTGATGCCTAGTAAGTTGAGACCTGTGAGTGAAGCTTTTCCCACACTCACTGCATACACAGCGCCTCTCTCCTGTGTGGATTCTCTGATGCCCAGTAAGGTGACAGCTGCGAGAGAAGCTTTTCCCACACTCATGACATTCATAGGGCCTCTCCTGTGTGTGGATTCTCTGATGCCTAGTAAGGTGAGAGTTCTGAGTGAAGCTTTTCCCACACTCTCTGCATTTATAGCACCTCTCCCCTGTGTGAATTGTCTTATGTTTAGAAAGGACTGATCTGTCAGTGAAGGTTTTCCCACATTCACAGCATTCAAAGGGCCTCTCCCCTGTGTGGATTCTCTGATGTTTATGAAGTTCTGAGCTGGTAATAAAGCTTTTCCCACACTCACAGCATTCATAGGGCCTCTCCCCTGTGTGGATTCTCTGATGTTTAGAAAGGACTGATCTGTCAGTGAATGTTTTCCCACACTCACCACAATGAAAGGGCCTCTCCCCTGTGTGGATTCTCTGATGTTTAGAAAGGCTTGAGCGGAGAGTGAAGCCTTTCCCACACTCACGGCATTCATAGGGCTTCTCCCCTGTGTGGATTCTCTGATGTTTATAAAGGTCTGAGATGCGAGTGAAGCTTTTCCCACATTCATGACATTCATAGGGCCTCTCCCCTGTGTGGATTCTCTCGTGTTGAGAAAGGGCTGAGCTGGTAATAAAGCTTTTCCCACACTCATAGCATTCATAGGGCCTCTCCCCTGTGTGGATTCTCTGATGTTGAGAAAGGCCTGTTCTGCGAGTGAAGCTTTTCCCACATTCATGACATTCACAGGGCCTCTCCCCTGTGTGGATTCTCTGATGTTGAGAAAGGCTTGAGTTGGTAATAAAGCTTTTACCACACTCACAGCATTCATAGGGCCTCTCCCCTGTGTGGATTCTCTGATGTTGAGAAAGGACTGATCTGTCAGTGAATGTTTTCCCACACTCACCACAATGAAAGGGCCTCTCCCCTGTGTGGATTCTCTGATGTTTAGAAAGGCTTGAGCGGAGAGTGAAGCCTTTCCCACACTCACGGCATTCATAGGGCTTCTCCCCTGTGTGGATTCTCTGATGTTGAGAAAGGCCTGTGCTGCGAGTGAAGCATTTCCCACATTCATGACATTCATAAGGCCTCTGCCCTGTGTGGATTCTCTGATGAACAGAAAGGGCTAAGCTTGAAGTGAAGGTTTTTCCACACTCACTGCATGTATTTTCCCTTTTTCCCATGAGGATTTCCTGCTGTGTTGTGGTTTCCTTGACGCTCTTCTGAGTTCCCCGACAGGAAATAAATTTACCCATTTTCTCCGCTGGCTGGTTTCCTTGCTCTCTTTCTGGTCTGTGCTGAATCTCATGGGATTTTCTCTGCTCATGACTCCTGGACACATGCCTTTTCGATCTTTGCAATAATTCTCTGTGTTTAGCCACTTGCTCAACATTTTCCTGCTGAGAATTCTGCTCCTCTTTCTCACATACCATTTCATCACCTGCTGTGATAAGAGACAGAAACCTCAAACAGAGATAGAGAGGGGAAGGCCAAACCAAAACAAGTGCTTGAGAGAGGTCAAATAAAAACAAGAACTGAACTCCTCCAAACTCTTCCCCTAAACAGGAGAGAGGAGGGGATCAATTCAGCCTTCACATCCCATCCAAATTCACAGGGGGAAGGGAGGAAGCTACTGCCTGGTGTCTGCTAGGGTCTACAGGAAGCCATGAGCTATATTTACCCTGAGGATATGACCCCTGCTAGGGACAATAATGAACTGAGAAACTTTTCAAGGACATTGTAAAGCATCCCAGATGTTTCCTTCAGGCACTTACAGATTCTGAGTTGGTTTAATCTTTCCTTACCTGTGCAGGAAAAGCTCAAGATCTCTCTTTCCTCTGAACCCTGGAGGTCTGGAACCCATGGCTCTTCCCCTTGTTCGAGCTGGGAGATTATGTGAGGTTTGGAAACTGGAAACCCTGCTCAGATGAAAGAACACAAAGGAGTTCAGTTGATTTCATATGACTGTGTCATAAAAAACACTATTAATTTAGCTTCAGTGCTTAGTGTGACCCAGTGTGCCTGGGGCAGTCCACACTGAAAATTCCAAGATCAGGGCAGGCTGAAAAAGGGAGAGCAGATGCTTCCAAAACTGAGGGTTAACACAGAAGTTACATTCATTGATCAGTCACCAACTATGCTTCTGATCCCCCACATTGGTTATCAAGAAACTGAAAAAAGACATCACATGGCCCCCTTTACTGCATTCCAGTTCTATGACTCCCAATCAGCACCTAGGTCCGGCACTGTGAGAGGTTATTTAAAAACTCTACTCACATAAACAAAGTGTTCTTCTGATCCCAGAGTCAGCAACATTACCAGCTCTGTATAGGTTCAGACCTTACCCAGAATACTATGATGCCAGCCAATCCTTAGCATCTAAACTAAAGGTTCATAAGCAAGAAAGCATCTAAACTAAAGGTTTATTATAGAAGAAGGAAAGAAAAAGGAAGTTGTTAAAATGGGAAAACAGTCAGATACATTCAGAAATCTATATATCTGGTTCTTAGCAGTATTGGTGAGTTTTGGGCTTGAAAGGCTCTCTGGTACAAATCCACATCATTCAGTCCTTTGTTCCAGGGTTCAGTTTGTCGAGAAGTTGCTCCAGAGGTAGGAAGAGGGATTGAAGACAAAATGCAGATGATGCAGCTGCCCTTTATATTCTTTTTGCCAAGTGGCTTGTACTTCCTGTGTCCCAAACACAAGCTTAACAGCACATGGCATGGAAAAGCCTTGGAGGTCTCAGTACACAGGCATACCCCTGCATGTCTTGCTGACTCAATGGGTGTATCCCCTTGATCCTTTCAATGGGCTCATGGTAGAGCTGATGACCCCGGATGGGCCATCGAACAGGCTGGGCAGTACTGATGCCAATATGTCTGGGGGTGTCACTCAAACACTACACAAGTCTGGAATACAGATATACCCTACATATCTACAACTCACAATACAAAGATAGAAACAAGATTATCAAACGAGGAAAGTCATAACATTTTCATTGACACTTTACATGGCATATCTAGCACGATTCACTGCAATTTCATCATATTGGTATTTATAATAAAATAATATAAAGTGCCTCTCAATTCCATACAGTGTCACTTAATAAACCAGTGAATTCCCAGGACCGGTTCTCCAGGTGTTTGAAGATGCCAAACACCTTGCTAGTGAGGGACTGAAATACCCACAGATATGTTGGAACACATAGACAGACACTGTACAAGTCTGTGCCCCTATGTTCACTCTTCTAGAAAATTAGGATCAATTTTGTTCCTAGTATGTGTCAGGGCTGAATCTCCACTCTGTCACTCCGAGTGCAGAAAGTGGAGGCCCACCAGGATTCTAAAAATTAATTTGTGCAACTCTAGACTTGTATTAAACCCCCAAAGTTACAACCTTTCTCTGACCTTGGCTTGGTAAATGCTGCTACTACCCAAATGCAAAAAATCCCCAAACCCTTTGACCCAGGAGGCAGCACTTGAGAATTCTTCCCTCTGGTCCTTTCACCTCCCCTCCGGGAAAGAGCTGAGAAAGAAAAAGGAAATTAGCTCTGGCTACCAGCTAATCAAACAACATGCACAAACCTCTTAGGACACCAAAAATCCAATCCTGTTCTTAAGAGTAAATTTTATTAAAATTGAAAAGGAAAACAATATGTACGGAACTTAGGCTTTGGCTAGATCTTAAAAGAAACAATTTTTTAAGCACCCAAAATAGCTTTCCTGGGGGTTCAGCTTAAAGCTTAGAAGCAAACAAAAGCATCTGGGATAGCATAAAGGAGTTCCAAAAGCCAAAATAAAAAATATAAACCTGATTGTGTCTGTCTAAATATTCCCTGTCCAAATCATTTCTAGGTATGGAAGATGAATTTTCAAACCTGCTCCAAGCCATACACAGCATTGCTACTCTGTGTCGCCTTCTCCAGACAACAGCAGAAAAAGGGAAAGTTACTGTCCCATTTAAAAAACTTCTAGCCTTTTCATTGGTTCTTTTGGTCAGGTGCCCACTCCTTTTCTTTTACCTGTGGGCTTGTTAACCCTTTACAGGTAAAGCAAGCAGAGAAGTCACACCAACAAGGATTTTACAGCAATCTGGCTGGCTGAGTGTTTATAAAGGGAGATCCCTCCCCTCCCCTTCATTTATCACTGTATGGCTTGTGAGGTAACATTTGAAAAGACAATCTACTGAATATCCTCCTTAAAATGTGTAGCAACATTGTATGTAAAGTGATGAGATTTTACAGTATGATATTACTGAAAAAGTTGCAACCCTAAACCTAAATTCCTCAGAGACAGCAAGGCAAACAGCTGGTCAAATAGCCATTCTCCAGGAGGGGGAAGGTGTGAAGAAGACATTCACATTCCATCACAGGGACAACTTGAAGCTCATATCTACAACAGCCTGTCACCATGACTCAGCTGAGAACTGAATTTGTTTCTAGTACAAAGGACTGAATTATAAAAAGAAGTGAGGAAAATGCATGAGACACTCTCTCCCCTTTCCCTCTGCTCATGACAACTCCTGAAGAACTGAATGTGGGCAGCAGGGGCGGGTTAGAGGGAGTCCTGGCTGAAAGGAAAGCCAGCCTGACTCAGCACATGGTGAGAGAAACATTTGTTTTAAATCCAGTTTAGCTTGTTAAGTTAAACATTAGTTTGTGTTTTCTCTTGCATTTCTTTTGTAAACAAGTCTGACTTTTATGCCTCATTACTTGCAGTCATTGAAAAATTTTTTTTTTCAGGAGTTAACAATCTTGGTTTATTGTTTTATCTAACCAGTGTGGTTGGATTAAAGTGTGTTGGAAACTCCATTTGGAATAACCAGGCTGGTGCATGTCATTTTCCATTGATGAAATAACAGATTTCATGAGCTCCCATTGTTCAGTAGTGTGCTGGACAGGACAAGATGCACATTTCTGGGGGATGTCTGGGAGCAGAGAATTTTCTGGGGTTCTCCTGTGGGGTACTGTCATTCGGGAGTTGCTGACTAGCAGCACTCAAAACTATGTAGCTGGGAGCGAGTTACATGCTGGAGACTGTGTGTTAGCTGCCCAGGAGTGGCTGCTCTCACAGTAGAGCAGTGTAAAAGGCACCCCAGCCCAGGGAACTGAGGGGACACAGCTGTTCAACACTCCAGATTGTACTGTGCTTAATGTCACAGACACTTAATTTCAAAGTCTCCTAAAACATAGAGAAAGTAAATCCATGTCCCAGAAATCTAAGTCTCCAGACAGAGGGCAAGTCTCCCTGGCTCTGCTTCTTGCTGACAGACAGGTCCAGAGACAAAGAGAGAGAGTCCCAGGGAAGCTGGAAACATAAGCGTGGGGCTCAGTGGAGAAAGGGAACAGAAAGGGCAGGGATATTACTGAATGCAGGATCTCGGCAGTACTAGATGTCAGGGTAGCACATAGTGCAGCCCATTGGAAAACAATCCCAAATATACATATAAAATGATGGGGTCTAAATTAGTTATTTCCACTGATTTATATAAGGGCAATAAGATAGACAATAATACAGAGAATATCCCTTTTAAAATAATTCTTAATATCCTGTTTACTTTTTTTGACTTCCGCTGCACACTGCTGGATGTCTTCAGAGAACTATCCACAATGACTAAAAGATTTTTCCTGACTAGTTGTAGGTAAATTAGCCCCCATCATATTGTATATATACTTGGGGTTATTTTCTCCAATGTGCATTACTTTACATTTATCCACATTAAATTTCATTTGCCACTTTGTTGCCCAATCACTTAGTTTTCTGAGATCTTTTTGAAGTTCTTCATAGTCTGCTTTGGTCTTAACTATCTTGAGCAGTTTAGTATCATCTACAAACTTTGCCACCTCACTGTTTACCCCTTTCTCCAGATCATTTATGAATAAGTTGAATAGGACTGGTCCTAGGATTGACCCTTGGGGAACACCACTAGTTATTCCTCTTCATTCTGAAAATTTACCATTTATTCCTACCCTTTGTTCCCTGTCTTTTAACTAGTTCTCAATTCATAAAAAGATCTTCCCTCTTATCCCATGATAACTTAATTTATCTAAGAGCCTTTGGTTAGAGACCTTGCCAAAGGCTTTCTGGAAATCTAAGTACACTATGTCCACTGGATCCCCCTTGTCCACGTTTGTTGACACCTTCAAAGAGCTCTAATAGACTAGTAAGACATGATTTTCCTTTACAGAAACCATGTTGACTTTTGCCCAACAGTTTTTGTTCTTCTATGTGCCTGACAATTTTATTCTTTACTATTGTTTCAACTAATTTGCCTGGCACAGACGTTAGACTTACCGCTCTGTAATTGGCAGAATCGCCTCTAGCGCCTTTTTGAAATATTGGTGTTACATTAGCAATCTTCCAGTCATTGGGTACAGAAGCTGATTTAAAGAAGAGGTTACAAACCATAGCTAATAGTTCCCCAATTTCACATTTGAGTTCCTTCAGAACTCTTGGGTAAATACCATCTGGTTCCGGTGACTTGTTACAGTTAAGTTCTTCAATTAGTTCCAAAACTACCTCTAGTGACACTTCAATCTGTGGTAATTCCTCAGATATGTCACCCACAAAAGGTTTGGGAATCTCCTTAACATCCTCAGCCATGAAGACTGAAGCAAAGAATGCATTTAGTTTCTCCGCAATGACTTTATCGTCTTTAAGGGCTCCTTTTGTATCTCAATCGTCCAGGGACCCCACTGGTTGTTTAGCAAGCTTCCTGCTTTTGATGTACTTAAACATTTTGTTATTACCTTCTGAGTTTTTGGTTAGCTGTTCCTCAAACTCCTTTTTGGTTCTTCTTATTACATTTTGACACTTAATTTGGCAGCACTTATGCTCCCTTCTATATACACCTCGGTAGGATTTGACTTCCACTTTTTAAAAGATGCCTTTTTATCTCTTACTGCTTCTTTTACATGGTCAAGCCAAGCCACAGTGGCTCTTTTTAGTTTTTTTGCTGTGTTTTTTAATTTGGGGTATACATTTAAGTTGGGACTCTAATATTGTGTCTTTGAAAAGCATCCATGCAGCTTGCAGGGATTTCACTCTAGTCACTGTACCTTTTAATTTCTGTTTAACTAACCCCCTCATTTTTGCATAGTTCTCCTTTCTGAAATTAAATGCCACAGTATTGAGCTGTTCTTCCCACCACAGGAATGTTAAATTTTGTTATATTATGATCACTGTTTCCAAGCGGTGTTATAATTACCTCTTGGACAAGATCCTGCGCTCCACTCAGAACTAAATGGAGAGTTGCTTCTCCCCTTGTGGGTTCTTGTACCAGCTGCTCCAAGAAACAGTCATTTCAAGTATCGAGAAATTTTCTCTCTGCACTTTGTCCTGAGCTGACATGGACCAGTCAATATGAGGATAATTGAAATCCCCCACTATTATGGAGTTCATTATTTCGATAGTCTCTCTAATCTCCCATTGAATTTCACCCTCATTATCACTTTATTTGACAGGTGGTCGATAATAGATCCCTACTGTTATATTCTTATTAGAGCATGAAATTACTATCCATAGAGATTCTATGGAACATGTGGTTTCATTTAAGATTTTTACTTCATTTGAGTCTATATTTTCTTTGGCATACAGTGTCACTCCCCCTCCCCACCTGAGTATGACCTGCTCTGTCCTTCCAATATATTTTGTACCCTGGAATGATTGTGTTCCATTGATTGTCCTCACTCCACCAGGTTTCTCTGATGCCTATTATGTCAATATCCTTCTTTAACACAAGGCACTCTAATTCACCCATCTTATTATTTACACTTCTAGCATTTGTGTACAAGCACTTTAAAAACTTGTCACTGTTTATTTGTCTGCCTTTTTCTGATCTGTTAGATTCTTTTGTGTGTGAATGCTTCTCGTCTGATCTGGCCCCTACTTTATCCTCTTCCAGCCTCTCTTCCTGACTAAAACTAGAAAACTCTCTATCATTACACTCTCCTCTAAGAGAAGTCTCTGTCTGATCCACGTGCTCCTCTGAAGCCATTGGCTTCCCCCCACATCTTTTAGTTTAAAAACTGCTCTGCAACCTTTTTAATGTTAAGTGCCAGCAGTCTGGATCCACTTTGGTTTAGGTAGAGCCCATGCTTCCTGTATGGGCTCCCTCATCCCCAAAGTTTCCCCAGTTCCTAATAAGTCTAAACCCCATCTCTCTACACCATCATCTCATCCACGCATTGAGACTCTGAAGTTCTGCCTGCCTACCTGGCCCTGCACGTGGAACTGGGAGCATTTCTGAGAATGCCACCATAGAGGTCCTGGATTTCAGTCTCTTTCCTAGCAGATTACATTTGGCCTCCAGGTGGTCTCACCTACCCTTCCCTATGTCATTGGTATCGACATGTACAGTGAGCACTGGCTCCTCCCCAGCACTACACATAAATCTATCTAGATGCCTGCGTGGTGTGTAGGTTGCGGATTTCTCAAGGCAAGTCACCATACGGTTCTCCCGATCATCACAAACCCAAATATCCTTGTTTCGAATGATCAAATCTCCCATTACTAACAGCTGCCTTTTCTTAATGACTGGAGTTCCCTCCCCCGGTGAGGTAAACTCAGTGCAAGAGGTTACCCCAACACTATCTGGAAGGAGGGTTCCAACTATGAGAAGCTTTCCCTCTGCTCCCGTTGACTGCTCTCATTCCCTGGGCCTTTCATCCTCCTCAGCAGTGTGGGGGGCTGTCTGACCGGAGTTGGGACAATTCTATAGTGTCCCGCAAAACCTCACCAAAAATGCTTCGCTGCCTCCCTTAGCTCCTCCAGTTCCAACACTCTGGCCTCCAATGCCTCCACACGGTCTCTGAGGGCCAGGAGCTCCTTGCACCAAATACAAGCATACATACATAACATAAGAACAGCCGTACCAGGTCAGACCAAAGGTCCATCTAGTCCAGTATCCTGTCTACCGACAGTGGCCAATGCCAGGTGCCCCAGAGGGAGTGAACGTAACAGGCAATGATCCAGTGATTTCTCTCCTACCATCTATCTAAATCCTCTGATGAACAGAGGCTAGGGACACCATTCCTTACCCATGCAGCCTAACAGCCATTGATGAACTTAACCACCATGAATTTATCCAGTTCTCTTTTAAACCCTGTTATAGCCCTAGCCTTCACAACCTCCTCAGATAAGGAGTTCCACAAGTTGACTGTGCGCTGCTTGAAGAAGAAATTCCTTTTATTTTCTTTAAACCTGCTGCCTATTAATTTCATCTGGTGACCTCTAGGAAGCTTCTGCTAATTTCGCTGCATTTAACCCTCAGTTTTACTTGAGCAAACAGGAGATATTTCACACTGTGCGATACGGCTCCTGTGCTGTTCCCAAAGCATTCTGCAGCAGGGGAGGGTCTCTGGTAGTGTGCGTTTCACTGGCATATTGAGGTGATGCTGAAACTGGGCAGAGTAGAAGTGGCATTGTGGGGCTGGCATAAACCTTAACTCTCCATTTCCCCTTTCAAGAACCAAGGGGACAGTAACCCTTACCCAGTGAGGTCACATTCTCATAGTTCTCCTGCATGACATCCCAGTAGAGGGCTCTCTGAGTGGGGTCAAGCAGAGCCCACTCTTCACTGGTGAAATACACAGCCACCTCCTCGAAGATTACCGGCCCCTGAAAGAGCAAGAGTCCAACACTCAATACCTGCTGCCCCATTCACAGCCCCACTATTTGTAGGGAGAGGAGCCCATCAAAGGGAAGCCCTAGGTGGATTGCAGTCAAAGTCCCATCCCCACCCTGCACAAAGCATCCAGGAAACATCAGAGTTAGGGGACAAAGAGAGAGCCCCTTATCTCTCCCAGCAGATCCATCATATACCTAATAGCCACAGACTGATAGAGGAGAGGGAGGCCCAACCAGGGACCAGGGAGAGATCCCTGGTAGGAAACCCAATAGCCTCCTCATTGTGAGGACCTGGATATGAAGGAAGGGGAATCTCCCTTAGCCCTCATCGGTGGGTATCCCCTTCATATCTCACAGCAGCCACTGGTTAGTCAGGTCAGGCTCCAGCACTACGAGTCTGATCAGTTTTCCCATCCCCATGTAGCTGGGTTATTTTCTGCTCCACAAACTAGAGCATTTCCACCTCCGAACCTTATGAGTCTGTTCCTAGAATCTAGGCCACTTATTAAACAACTCCCAGCAGGTTTGTCACCCCCTGCCCTTCCTTTCTCCACCTGGTGCATTTCCTGCCCCATGCCAACCTCCAAACCAAACTGTGCAAACCTTCCCATCTCCAGTGTATTTGCTGTCCCTCTCCCTCCTGTAGGAACCCACCAACCCCCCCTCAAAAAAATAATCCATACCTGAGCTGGCTCCACTGCAGCCATTTCTCTTCCCTGTGTCATGGGAGGATAGGATGAGCTGGAGAAAAACATGGACGTAATTCTGCAGCCCTGGCAGGGCAAGAAGGGCTGTTGTGGAGGTTTCAGAACAGACTTTAGTTAATTTCATATCACGATTCCCCCAGGTCCTTTCCCTCCAGACAGATATCCTAGACTCTGCCTTGCTGGGAACATGCTTGATCTCTTTATTACAGTGTAGACCTCGCCCCTCCTGCCAGGCTAAGCCCACAGAGACATTTTTAACCTCCCTTCTCCCTCCCTTCACCCCGTAAAAAAGTCTCTGAACACAAGGCTTGAAAGGAGCAGAACCAAAGGAGTCACTGTGGGGGATTCTCTCAAACACTGACCCCACGGCAGTCACACCCCAGCAGGGCGAATATGGAGTCAAGAACTGGATTTTCCTCTGTCTGAGCCTTTTCTTGTTCACTGGAGAGTGGTTCTGCCCAGGGATGCTGCAATACCTGTGTCTGGGTGGACTAGAGAGCTGGAAATCTCTCCCCCCACTCATTTCTCCCACTGTCCCTTTCAGTCTCTCCTTCCCCTGTCCTCTCTCCCTGCTCCTCTGGCTGGGAAAGTCCCATTCCTGGGGGCTTTGCTCTCTCATGGCAGGATTTTCTCCTGGCAATTGCTAATGGGAGGAGAAATGATGAGGGGCTGTTTGCGCAGAGTCACTTTCTTGCCAGTCCCCAACACTTTTCCTGAGGTCTTTCAATTACCTGGAGACTCTGGCTCAGAATTTGCATTAATAGGGCCCAGGGCTGCCCCAAGGGGCTAGTACCAGCTGGAGAAAGTTATCCCCTGGGCCGGGCAGAGAAGCATCTTTAATTAAGGTCACATCCCAGCACAGAACCCCCGCTGGGGGAGCAGCAGCTGCTAAGCCTGGTCTCCCAGACCACAATGGAGGCTGCAGCATCTGACCCAGGAAGCTGAACCCCAATATTCTGAGCAGAGAGGGACAGAGTGTTTGAGCAGCTTCCGTCCTTTAGCTCTCTGGGGAGAGCAGCTAATGAGAGACCCTCCACACAGGGAGAATTTCTAATCTTGTTTGCCCCACTGTTCATCTGGAGTCACTCCTTGTCTTTCCATGCACTGACTCTGGATTAACAATGGTCTCAATGAAACCAGATTTCAGAAAGAATGAGTCCAGAATGCTGTGGAAGAGACCACTGTGTGGCATTTCTCGCCCCCTTCCCACCTGCCTCACCCATCAGATCTAGTATAAGGACTCGGGGCACAAATTTTCCCAATGCAACTGGAAGGTCCTGGAGTTTTCAAGATGTTTGGTAAGTGGATAGAAAGTTATCATGATGACTAGGCGTGGCTGGGGAATACTGCGCAGTGCTTGGAGCCAGGATTCTGGCACAAGCTGATCAGAGAGAAGGAGCATGGTTAGTAGCAGACACCAGAGCCTCCATCCAGGGGCCCCCAGACACCTCCAGTACCCAGAGCCCAGACCCCGTTGTCAGGGTCCCACCAAATATTCCCTGGGGCTCAACCCCTAAAATCCCTGAACAGGGACTCCAGATACCCCTCAGCATCCCACTGGCCAGAGAACACCCACCAGACCATCACTGGCAGGCTGGGAATCCTAAAGGGTTCCCTCCACCAAGAGCCCCCAACAGCCAGGGACCACCCCCCTCAGGGAACCCCTCATTGGGAATTCAGTCCCTCACTGCCTGCCCAGGATTCCCCTACTGCCTGCCTAGGACCCCCACCTGTCCTCCAGCAGGACCTGCCATGCCGTTTGCCTGCGACCCCCTGATGCTTTACAACAGGACCCCTCGCTCTGCTTGCCTGGCATTCTGACCTAGTGCCTGGGACTCCCCCACCCAGTTCTGCGCATTGGGCATGACTGAGCCCCTGGCACAGCACCAGGCTCCCTCTAACCCCCTGCCCCGCCTCCCCAAGAGATGCCCACCCTCACTGTTCTGCACCAAGTCCCCAGTGATACCCACTTCCAGGACTCATAGTCTCAGCGCTGGGCACATCAGAACTCCCCTCCCCCGAACCTCCAGAACCCACCAATTTGATTAGGGTAACCCCTGCCCAGTCACCCAGAGGCCGCCGCTACCCACAATGCCCCTTCACCTGCAATCTCCTCACACAGACACCTCATCCCCTACTCCAGCAACGGTGTTACCTCACTGTGTCTGCTAAGTGGATAGAAAGTTATCACTGCCCCCTGCTGGACAGTCACACAAGCAGAAGGAGCCCTGGGGGGTGCTTCTTTAACAAGAGAATGGAAGGCCTGCAGTGGAAGAAAGGTCCAGGCCCTGTCACTAGCTACATCTTAGCACTGCGGGAAGCAACCCCTCACAGAGACCATTTGTCATGGGCTTTGGGATACTTCTAGACCCCTGCTGCACTCACAGTGACCTCCTCACCCCATGCCAGCTGGAGAAAAGAAAAGGGTCCAGCCAACTCTCCTGTTACCAGCTGGGAACCACGGATCCCCCAAACAGGGGGAGGCCTCTGGATTTGATGGGTATTAAATACGTTTAGAGAGGAAAGTGAAACATCAGAGGGATTTTATATCAGTTGTTGAGACGAGGTAAAATCTGAGTGTTTCACGTCAATATCTGATTACTGAATAGAGAGAAAATGGGCAACATTTGCCAACATTTTATATCCATGTTCAGGAATCTGAGAAAAGGTGTACATCTGAGATTTTCTTAGTATTTTATAATTAGAGAGACAGGGAAAAATCTCAGGCCACAGTCAATTAGAAATAGAGAATTACAGAAAATGTGAGGCTTAGGATATTTTTGATCAATCTTTGAGATTTGAAGAGAATACGTATCAGAAACTACGCAATTGATAACATGAGAAAGGCAGGAGGGATAGCTCAGTGGTTTGAGCATTGGCCTGCTAAACCCGGGGTTGCGAGTTCAATCCTTGAGGGGGCCCTTTAGGGATCTGCAGTAAAAATCTGTTGGAGGATTCAGTTGGGGATTGGTCCTGCTTTGAGCAGGGGGTTGGACTAGCTACCTCCTGTGATTCTATGACCACCACCACCAAGATCTGAGGGGATTTTATATTGCTGTTTAATAACTAGAGGGAAAAGGGGGACTGTTGGACTGAATTTTATATTACATTACTTTCCAATACATATACAGAAAGTGATGGTTCCTGCCACCTCCACCATTCACATGGGCAGCAGGGAGCCCTTTGAGGAGCTGTTTTAAGAGGGCAAAAGGGGCGTGGGGGAGTTGGAAGGTCCCTGGATGAGGGAAGGGGGCAGCAGTGGGGGATGGGCAGGTGAATGGAAACTGGTGGCTGGGGACATCTGTGTTGGTAGTTAGGGGGCAGTACCTGGGATTGGGAAACCGGAGTCCGGGCAGTCCCCATGGGGGACACGTGCCCCTCCCTTCCCTGGGAGGGAATGGGCATCTCATCCCATCCCCATGCCAGGGACAGGCACGTTCTGGGGAATGACCCAGTGCAACAATTTCCCACCTACACAAGAACAAATCGCTGCAGATAAAATGGGAGGGAAAATCCCCCACCTCGGAGAGATTTTAAACGGACATTTGAGAACCATGGAGAGACCAAGGGGAAACAAAGGAATCGAGCGAGCGGATCATTGGAGCGGGAGGGAGGAATCTCCCCGGATTTTACACCCTTGTGAGATGCAGAGAGAGAAAAGGTGCAGAACCGGAGAGAATTTGTATCGGGGGCGAGAGGCGCAAACAGGAACAGGATCCAATTAACTCCTCCCCTCCCCGGGGAATTTCCTGGCTGCCCAGAGACAGTTCAACTTCCGCCCCCCCTCCCCCGAGGGAATTTCCTGGCTGCCCAGAGACAGTTCAATTCCCCCCGCCCCAGATCCCATCGACCTTCCCCCCCGCTGCAACTCCGGCTTCCCCCCTCCCCGCCCGACACTCCCCCCACAGGGACCCCCCCTGGCCCCAGGCTCCGCCCCCCCCCATCCCAGCGGGGCCCTGGCCGATCCTGCTGCAGCTCCTGGAGCCGAGGCAGCTCCGAGGCTTCTCCCAGGTTTCCCGGGGCCGAGAGTCACTTTCCAGCGCCCCGCTCCCCCCGGGGGTCTCTCACTCACCGGCTCACACCGAGGCGGCAGTTGCAGCTTTATTCTCCCTCCCCCACCGGGGTTCGCACGGAGCATGCGCAGTTTCAGCTGCTGAACCCCTCCCTTAGCTGGGCTGGAGAGGGCGGACGCGCCCCTGGGGCAGGCTGGGAGATGTAGTTTCGGACTCTTCCGGGAGCGGAATTGACGTCAACCAAACAGGCGGAGCTGGAGCACAAACGGGGGCGCTTCGATTCTGTCTGGCCCATGCGGGGCTGTTGGAGTCTCTCCCGGCCCGGAGAAGGGTTTGTGCCCTTGGAGCTGTGGGCATGTGCAGATAGCGGCGGGAGAGACCTTCATTAACCCCCCTCTCCCCCGCGTGCCCGGCTCGGCTCGGCTCGCCCCCGTTGCAGAGCTGCAGCCTCCAGGTACCGGAGCGAGCTCGGGGGGTGGGGCCGGGCGATGACTCTGCCCCAGTGTCCGTGGTGGGGGGGCCAGCCCCACTGGGGTCCCTGCGTGGGGCCAGGCGTGGGGTCCCGGGGGGAGACCCGGGAATGAGGCGGGTGGAAAGTGTCAGTGCAGCCTGGACATGGCTGTGGGGGGAAGAGCTGGTGACCCTCAAGGAGCGAGGAGAGAAAGGGGGGACTGAGATCCCCTCGGATTTACCGCTGCCCCCCTCGTGGGGACCCCCTGTCCTCTCCCGTCCTGCCCCTTTTCTCTCTAGAGAGCAACGAGCAACATCCAGGGTGACCCATCCCACCCCCAAATCTCTGAGAAGTTCTTGTGTAGGTGGGAAATCGTTCCCCTGAGTGATGCCTGAACTGGGCAGAGGGTTAATGGGCAGAGGCTGGGGGGTCCTGAGACAGGGACATCTCTGGGCTGGGCGGGGGGCCAGGTGGGGGGACACTGTCTGCTGGCAACAGGGCATGGGAAGAGAGGAGCAAGCCTCCCCCATGGAGATGGCGCAGCCCCAGGTTTCCCAGTCCCACTATTTCTCCATCTTTCCCTCTGCCCCCACCACCTGCTAGTCACATTCCCAGACCCCACTGCCAGCCCTTCCCCACTAATAGTGACCTTCTGACTCCAGCCCCACTCCTGTCCCCTGTGAAAGCCACATCACCCAGGGCTCTGCTGGCCATGCGAATGTGAGACTAGAAGATCCATCCCATTCTGTTGTTGGTTGAATATCCCTGTATAATCCCCTTCTCTCTCTTGAACTGTCGAATGGTGACACAAAATCTCCCCAGATGTTTGTGCTTCTCTCTTAGGTTGGCAAATATTTAGTTTCTGCCTTATTTTCTCCTTAGTTCTGAAATACTGATATCAAGTTCTTGAAAATCTTCCCACTTTTCTCCCCAGGTGTCTGACTGAGATCAGGGCTTTTATCATACTGAGCGCTGTAAAGGCCTGGCCTGAGATCAGGTCCCCCAGTGTGCCAGGCATTGCACAAACCCTGACAAGTTTGGGGCACTGGTTGTGCCAGGAACTGCACAGGTCCCTGCAGAGAGCAGGGATCTTGTTGTGCCGGGTGCTACAGCGTCCCTGACTGAGCTCCGGGCCTCTGTGCCAGGCCCTGCATCAACACCAAGTGAAATCAGGCTCCCATTGTGCTAGGTGCTGCAGAGACAGCAAACAGAATCAGGGATCTTGTTGTTCTTGGCGCTGAAGAGACCCTGAATGAGATCTGGGCCCTGTTCTGCCAGGCACTGCACAGACCCCAACAGAGGTCAGACCGCACTGTTGTGACAGGTGCTGTGGAGACCCCAAGTGAGATCTGCGCCCCTGTTATGCTAGGCACTGTAGAGACCCCACAGACATCAGGCCCCCCATAGTGCCAGGTAAAACAGACCTGGACCAACATCACTGCCCCCCTTGTGCCGGAGAGCACATGACTGTGGCCCAGATTGCTGCTTCCATTGTTCAGAGTACTTGATTGAGATCTGTGTCCCCTTGGGCCTGGCAATGCACTGACCCCAACCCAGATTATGCCCTACCACTGTAGTGGGCACTGCACAGACCCTAACAGAGATCCTGGTCCCACATTTTGCCAGGCGCTGCAGGGACCTCAAACAAAATCAGAGATCCTGTAATGCTAGGAGTTGCAGAGACCCCGACTAAGATCAGGCCTCCTGTGTGCAGGACTCTGTGCAGACACTGACAAAGATCAGGGTCCCCATTGTGACAAGTGCTGCACATATTCACAGAGTATGTCTACCCTACCATTAAAAATCCCCAGCTGGCCCACACCAGGTGACTCAGGCTCACAGGGCTCAGGCGAAGGGGCTGGTTAATTGCCGTGTAGATGTCTGGGCTTGGGCAGGAGCCAGGCTGTAGGACCCTGTGAGGTGGGAGGGTGCCAGACCTTGGGCTTCAGCCCCAGCCGGAACATCTACACCACAGTTAAACAGCCCCACAGCCTGAGCCGTGTGCACCCAAGTCAGTGGGCACCGGCCAGCTGCCGGTGTCTGACTGCAGTGTAGAAATGCCCACAGTAACAGTGAGTCCGTTAGATATTTATAGCTCATGGGAAGGAGGATGGGGATTGGTGGGGGTCTGAGGATTTAATAATAAGCACACTCATATCATTGTTCTTAGTGAATTTTCATCTTCTAATTCCCATAACCCACGAATTATCCCTGGCTGCCCCCGGGAGTCTGAGGAGGGAGAACTAGTAAACTCCTGTGACCAGTGTGGAACCTAAAGCACAAGGAACTTTCCGTGGCTGCCTCAAAGTCATCCAGAGTGAAATTCACTTTGCTGGATAAATCCCTAGTTGCTGGGCTCTGCAGAGGGGTGGGGAGGTGAATTCCATTCCCCATTCTTGAGCATGGATCCACCTCCAATTCTCACCCTGATCTCAGACACTACCCCAATCTTCTCCTGCAGTGATGGACCCACTTGTTGCTGCCAGAGCCATATGCCATGGGACCTAGAGAGAACAGAAGCCCAGCTCCAGCACTGCTCCCCTTGCCCTCAGCCCCCAAGCTGTGCTGGAGTTGCCCTGACTTTCCAATCTGCATATCTGTCCAGCTGTACCCAGCCTGTGCACCCACCACACACAAACTGCCACAACAAACATCCCAGGATTGGGAAAGACCATCTGGGACTGGCTGCAGTCTCCCCTTGCTGCTGTGAGAGGAATGGGGTGGTCCCTCATATAGGATACAAACATACCCAGGGGCAGAAGGGAAATGTAGTTTCTTCCAGGGGATTGAAAATGTTTGATTTAGCGTCCTGAGCTCTGTCTTCCTGTTTGTCTCCTTCTGCCACTTTCAGATCTCTTGGAGAGACGAAGTGGGTGAGGTCATTTCTTTTAAAACCAATTGAAATATCTATCTTTGATGTCCTGGACCAACATGGCTACAGCAACTCTCTTCCCTTTGTACCCCCTCCCACCCTCACCCTCCCTCAGCTGAGACTATCCCATGTGATGGGAGAATAAGGGTTCAGTCCTGTAACTGCATAGGGTCTTGCCAGCACTGATGGGAGTGAAAGCCTGTGTACATTAATGACAGCAGCAGCTCTGTTACTCGACACATAGGGAGAAGAGATGGGAATGAGCAGGTTATCTTTGTGCTGGGTGTGAGTTACTCAGGTGGGAATTCTGGGTCGCTGCGTACGCACAGAATTCACGTCCAGTGCAGAATTTCTTTTTTTTTGCATGAAGAAAATAATTTCTGCCGAAGAAGTGCTGAAGTTCTGTCTTTGACCCACCCTGTGGCACCAGAACAGCCAACTCAGTTGATCTTGGTGGGAAATTGTTGCCCCAAGCTAAACCCCAAATAGGAAGAGAGTTAGTGGGTGCAACTTGGAAGAGTTCTGAGACACGGTTGCTCCTGGGGGTGGGGAGAGGGTAGGTCATTCTCTACTCTCAAGAGGGTGTGGAAAGGGCACATGAGGAGAAAATGTCCCCTATGGAGACTGCCCAGCCCCAGGTTATCCAGTCCCAGACACTTCTTCCCCCACCATACCTCAAACCTCTTCACCCTTCCAACCATCAGTTGTCAGTCTTCCCTCGCTGCTACCCCTTCCTGACTGGCAGAGAACCTCTAAGCCATTTATGTCAGGCCTCAGCCCTCTGGCTGAGTCCTCAGGGCACTTTCTTCCTCTCTTGGGGTACCATGCCACAGAGGCCCCACAAATCTACATTGCTTAGGCTTTGGCTTCAGCCCAGGTGGTGGGGCTCTGCTTTCTGCCCTGGACCTCAGCGAATCTAATGCTGCCCTCGCTTGGCCCCCCTGAAACCTGCTAGTGGCCCCCCAGGAGGCCCCAGACCCCTGGTTGAGAGTCACTGTCTTAAATCACAAATCACAACAATGTTCAGCTTACTGCCAGTCATAGAATCATAGAATATCAGGATTGGAAGAAACCTCAGGAGGTATCTAGTCCACCCCCTTGCTCAAAGCAGGACCAATCCTCAACTAAATCATCCCAGCCAGGGTTTTCTCAAGCCTGACCTTGTCCCAAATGACCAGTCACTTACTTAGGTCAATTGAATCTTAGACTCACAACAAAGACAATACTTGTAGCCAGTTCTGTCATAACCTGTATTAAGACTTATTTAAAAGGAAATGAGAGTTGTTTACAAAGTTAAAGCGGGTGATCCTATAGATGCAGACAACTTTCAGTCTTAAATTTCAAAAGATAATAGAAGCTTCTATAATATGCAATCTCTATATCTTCCTTAGGACAAACCTAGAGTAAGCAGCTGGGGATCTCTTCGTTATGCCTAGAAATGTTGCCCCCCAGAGTCCAAGCAGCATACAGATAATCAGTACCTTCTGTATGGGGTTTTTTTTTAATCCCCTTCCTGCCATGTGCTCTGAACTGAAAACTCAGCTAATAGGAAGTCAAGAGCACAACAACAATCTTTTGTCTTCTTTAACATCCCATAATAGTCTATCTGGTGTTGATGGACCTTTCCTGCCAGGCAGGGTGTAATGCATTCTGTTGCCAATCAGCACCTCACCTCGGTAAAGTTTCTCTCCTGTCTGGTGATTTACATAGCCACAGAGACTCACAATACAACTAGTCTGATATTAACCCAGGCAGCAACTCACAAGCATTCAATAAAGTCGAAACACATTCTTAGCATTCTAATACCTGTTTTAACAATACTAACATAGGTGAGCCAGACTGATTCCAGCTATGCCTTTGTTCATGTTCAGTTAAGACATGGGGGCTTTTGCAAGAACTGACACCTCATCTGCTAGTGTCCCTAGTCTCTGTTTGCCAGAGGCTGAGAATGGGTGATGGGATGGATCACTTGATGATCCCCTGTTCTGTTCATTCCCTCTGAAGCACCTGTCATTGGCCACTGAGCTAGATGGACCATTGGTCTGATGCAGTAGGCCATTCTTATGTTCTCAGTCTCTATAAGGAGTATCTACTCATTTGGACTCACTGGGGAGACACAGAAAGAAACAAGATGTGCTGAGGCAAGAAGACCCAGGCTCAGAGCCCCCAGGTTCACGCTTATCAAAAGCTAAACCTGGGCCCAGCCCATGAAAGGGGCACTCCCAGGAGAGACCGTATAAAGGCTGGAGCATCAAATAACTTTGTAAACCTGAGAGAACTGCTTGGGGACAATGACAGGGAGAATCTCCCAGAGTGACTCCTTTGATTCCGCTCTTCTTTGGCCTTTGGTTTATAGAATGATAGAACTGGAAGGGACCTGGAGAGGTCACTAGTCCAGTCCCCTGCACTCAAGGCAGGACTAAGTATTATCTTGACCATCCCTGACAGGTGTTTGTCCAGCCTGCTCTTTAAAATCCCCAATGATGGAGATTCCACAACCTCCCTAAGCAATTTATTCCAGTGCTTAACCACTCTGACGTTTAGGAAGTTTTTCCTAATGTCCAACCTAAACCTGCCTGTTGCAATTTAAGCCCATTGCTTCTTGTCCTGTCCTCAGAGGTTAAGAAGAACCATTTTTCTCCCTCCTCCTTGTAACAACCTTTTATGTACTTGAAAACGGTAATCATGTCCCCTCTCAGGCTTCTCTTCTCCACACTAAACAAACCCAATGTTTTCAATCTTCCCTCATAGGTCATGTTTTCTAGGCCTTTCATCATTTTTGTTGCTCTTCTCTGGACTCTCTCCAAGTTATCCACATCTTTCCTGAAATGTGGTGCCCAGAACTGGACACACTTCCCCAGTTGAGGCCTAATCAGCACGGAATAGAGCGGAAGAATTACTTCTTGTGTCTTCCTTACAATAATCCTGTTAAAACATCCCAAAATGATACTTGCTTTTCCTGCAACACTGTTGACTCATATTTAGCTTGTGATCCACTATGACCCCCAGATCCCTTTCCGCAGCACTCCTTCCTAGGCAGTCATTTCCCATTTTGTACGTGTGCAACTGATTGTTCCTTCCTAAATGAAGTACTTTGGATTTGTCCTTATTGAATTTCATCGTATTTACTTCAGACCATTTCTCCAGTTTATCCAGATCATTTTGAATTTCCATTCTATCCTCCAAAGCACTTGCAACCTCTCCCAGCTTCGTATCCTCCGCAAACCTGATAGGTGTAACAGAGAGACTCCCAGTGGCAGAGGGTTTCACCATGTCTCAGTGGTTACACCCTGGTGGGAGGGGGCTAGACCTGTACTGGAATAAGGTCACTCTGTGCTTCACAGTGTGGCAGAACCTAGAATGCCCATTACCAGGGGAAAATGCTGGGAGGAATCAACACGTGGAATGGACAGAAACTCTGTCTGAATTCTCTCACATTGCCCTTCTCACCCTGACAGGCTACAGATTAATGTACACGTTTTGCTCCAGATCATCCCATCCTCCCAGGGGGAAGGAAATGTCTGCAATGGAGCTGACTCAGGTAAGGGATTATCAGGGAGCTGGTGGTGGGTTCTGCTTGGAGGGAGAGGAGCAGGAAAGGCATAGGAGGGTGGGAGCTGCTAGAGGTAGTGGGAGGCAGGAAATATCTAGAGTGGGGAAAGAGAGGGGACAGGATGTGACAAACCTGCTGAGACTTGTGTAATAGAGGGTGCTATGGGTTGTCACCCTCGGGTGCAGTCTGGGGGGCTTCTGGGAACTGCTGTGCCCTCTAACCCTCAAGCTGGGCTGGCCCTTTTCACACTGCTGGAGATTTAGTTTTGTTATCACCCAACAGGACAGCAAGTGGCACCATGCATCCAACTAAGCTACCTGAGTTCTTTACCTGAGCCACTCAAGGACAAATAGAAGACAACAGCCAATTTCCCAGCAATAAGCGGTAGCAAACAGATCAAAGCAAATTACTTAGCAAATAAGCAAAAACTCACATCAAGCCTAACATACTATATGGATAGAATTTTAATTAGCAATTTCTCACCCTGACTGATGATAGGAGCAGTCCACCAAGTTTCCATACACAAGCTGGAAATTCCTTTACCCTGGGACCAACACTTCCCCCAGTTCAGTCTTTGTTCCTCAGGTGCTTCCAGGAGTTCTCTTGTGTGGGGAATGAGGCCAAGAGATAATGACACACCCCACCTTATGTAGTTTTTCCATATAGCAGAAACCATTTGTTCTAAACTAAGTTTCCAGTCCAGTTTGTGGAAAAATACAGGTAACAAAATGAAGTTCATTGTCATGTGGTCTGGTCACATGCCCTAGCATGCCCTGCTGAGTTATAGTAGCCTTGACACATAGGCTGGCTGAAACATTCACAGGAAGGCTGAGCTCTTCCATGGTTCATTGTCTTTGTTGATGAGTCGTCAGCACGGTCTGGCTTCTTCATTGTTGTACCTGAAAGGCTAGTTGTGGGTATTACCCAGAATAAGCACATTTGAAAGACAGATACCGAGTCAATATTCCATTCTTCAGATACAAACATGATCCATGCACACAGGTAGGATAATCATATTCAGCAAATCATAACTTTTCCAGTGACACTGCACATGACTCATCTTGTACAAAATGCCTCATAATTATGTCCTAATCATATTATAATCCTACCACAATGCTGAATATGGGGTGTAGTGTCAGGCAGGTCCTAATTTCAAAGCACAGGTGTTGGAAATGGAACTTCTACTCTTTGTGGAACAGGAAATAACCCTCCAGCCAGGACTGGAAAAACTTCCCAGACTCCCACTGCCGGAACCTGAATCTACTGACACTTCCTTAGTTACCACCACCCCCAATCTTTGTGGCAAGTGCAAACTTTTATCAGTGATGATTTTATGTTTTTTTCTAGGTCATTGATAAGAATGTTAAATAGCACAGGACCAGGAACCAATCCTTGCGGGAACCTGCTAGAAAGAAATCCACTCAACCATGGTTTCCTATTTAAAATCCCAGTTTTTAAGCTATTTAATGTATGCCGTGTGTATTTTGTATCTTTCTAGTCAAAATATTTTGCTGAACCAACCCATATCCCTTACAGAAGTCTAGGTATATTATATCAGTACTATTAGCTGCAACCCAACTTTTGATCTCATCCAATAAGAATATCCAGTTAGTTTGATAGGCTCTATTGTGTCTAAACCTTTTTAATGAGTACTAATTATATTACCTGCCTTTAGTTCTTTATTAATGAAATCCAGTATCTGCTGCTCCATTCTCTTGCCCACTATTGATTTCAGACTGACACTCTTGTAATTAGCTGTGTCATTTCTTTTATAGTTCTTAAATATTGGCACAGCATTAGTTTTATTCCAGTCTTATGGAATTTCCCCAGTGTTCCAAGTCCTAATTAAAATCAACATTAACAGTCCACCACGCTTGTCCACCAGGTCTTTCAAAACTCTAGTTATGTGGACCCACTGATTTAGGAGAGAAATATTTACTGAACACTTTTACCTCTTCTGGATTATTTTTGATAATTTTGCCATTTCCGTCTAATAATTTACCATTACCATTGTTAGGATTAATTTTGTACTTAATATACTTTTCAGAAATTCCTTCTTCTTTTCATTGGTTGATCATTGATTTCTGATAGCTTCCCTTACCAACCTTCTACAATTCTGACCTTCTAACTTATAATCTTTACAAGTGATGTCCCCTTTCTACCATATATTTTATTTGGAGAGTGTTGGGATTCTTACCAGGGAGCTACCAGCAGGGTTCAGACACAGCCCCATCTCTTATATCAAGCTCTGGCTAGTGGGTATGCAATAAATGTAAAGACCCTGCCTCTGTCTGTCAGCTGGGAGACACAAAGATTTTTCTTTTTCTACCCTCTGATGCCTCCTGGATGCTCTAGGCAAGGTGGGATGGGACTCTGTTAACATGTGCCTCCCGGAGCTTCCATTTACCTGGTGCTGCTGTTCTGTGACTAGTGGGGTTGTGAGTGGGGCAGCAGGTACTGATTGTTGGACTCTTTCTCTTTCAGGGGCCGGTGACTTTCGAAGAGGTGGCTGTGTATTTCACCAGGGAAGAGGGGGCTCTGCTGGACCCCACTCAGAGAGCCCTCTACAGGGATGTCATGCAGGAGAGCTATGAGACGGTGGTCTTGCTGGATAAGCAGTCCTGTCCCCTGGGTTGTTAGAAGCTGTGGGGTCTCTGAAGAACCTGAGTCGTAATAACTTTATACCTTTATTCATAATAAAAGTTTTGACAGGTTTCCTTGCCCCCCCTTTTTTGCCTTATCCCCCATATACTGGTATAACTTTTGGACATATGTCTTTTTGGTGAATGAACTGGGGTTAAAACCATGGACTCTTCTTGTGACAAGTATCCCAGAGATTCCATTGACCTCCCTTGTTTTCTTCGCCTGGAGTATGGTTTTCAGTTTCCAATCCTGATGTGATCTCGCAGCTGGAACGAGGGGAAGAGCCATGGGTTCTGGACCTCCAGGGCTCTGAGAAAAAGTACTCCTGAGAGCTGCCTGCAAAGGTGAGGAATTGGTTAAGCCAAGTCAAAAGCTGTCCGTGAATACAGGAAACATTTGGGATGCCCAACAAAGACCTTGTGAGCTCTCCAAGTTCAAGATTGTTCCCTGCAGATGTGGAATCATTAGGCAGATGTCACTCATGGCTCCCCTCTACCCTGACTGACAACTGGCAGCAGGTCCCTCCCCAATCTCGCTTTCCCCTGAGAATTCTGGTGCAATGAGGACCCAGAACTGATCCCTTCTTCTCTGGGGAAAGGTTTGGGGATAATCAGCTCCTGATAGGTTTGATCTCTCCCGCACATATTTTGGTTTGTTCATCCCTTTCCCCATTCCCCACTTTTAGATTTCCTTTCTGTCCAGTGCAGGGCGCGACCTGTGTCTGGATTCTCTCTGTCTCCCATCAGGGGTTGGGATGGTGAGTGAGAATGAGGAGAAACCCCAGCAGGAAGCTACTGAGCAAGTATTACCCCATGGAATGTTATCAGGAAGATCCAAAGGGAATGTTTCCAGGAGTTGTGCACTCCCAGAAAAAGCAAAAGACTGAGAGAGTCAGCACAGGCCAGAGGAAAACTTCAGTAGCCACTCAGACATTCTTACACGCAAGAGAATCAACTTGGAAGAGACACACTACACATGCCATGAGTGTGGGGAACACCTCGGTCGGCGCTCAAACCTTATCAGACATAAGAGAATCCACATGAGTGAGAAACCTTATGGGTGCCATGAGTGCGGGAAAAGCTTTAGTCTGCACTCATCCGTTATCAGACATAGGAGAATCCACACTGGAGAGAACCCTGCATGTGCTCTGTGTGTGGGAAACGCTTCAATCAGACCTCAAGCCTTATCAGACATCGGAGAATGCACACTGGTGAGAAATCTGATGGTTGCTCTGAGTTTGGGAGATGCTTCAATCAGAGCTCAAGCCTTATTAAACATCAGAAAAACCACACAGAAGAGACACCTTACACATGCACTGAGTGTGGGAAAAGGTTCAATAGGTGCTCAAACCTTATCAGACATTGGGAAATCCACACAGGTGAGACACCCTACCCATGCCCTGAGTGCGGGAAAAGCTTCAGTCAGCACTCAGACCTTATCAGAGAATCCACACAAGAGAAATGCCCTACGTATCAGTCCTGCACAACTCATAAAGCGGCAAGGTCCACATTGCTCCAAAGAAAACAGTTGATGGCTAAAACCCCCGGCCCCGCGGAAACACGCTGCCCAATGCCTCTCGGCCCCGTGGAAACACTCCCCCCACAGCACTACCCAGCCCCACGGAAACAAACCCTCCTTCCCTAGCGCCAACCTGCTGAAACAGCTGTAGGCTGAAAAGGAAGGTTGGGGGTGTGTGTGATACTTTATTAAGAAAAATTAAAGCAAACAATTTTTAAAATTATTTTAATTTTTTTATGAATTATGTAAAAATGAAAAACATCTTTTTCCTTAAAGGAAAACATTTGTGCTTTTCATAATTACCTTGCAAATTTAATGAGAGATAGTACATCTCTTTTCAGCAACAAGCTTGTCATATTCGGGGGTCATATTTGAAGTGGATATTTTTGTAATGTTTTCCAAATGGTCTTCAGTCAGAGAAGAACGTGGCTTGTTTTCATTCATGTTTATGATGGAAAATGTTCACATAGGTAAGTACTTCCAAAAATGCTGAACGTTTTCAGTGCAACTTCAATAAGATTCTTGTATTTTTTATTGTCCAGACTTTTGTAGAAGTCTCGCATGCTGCTTTCTCTGTGCTTATTTCAATAAACTGCTGAACATTTAAATACAGTAACCTCCAACTGCAAATCTAGTGGCACTTCCTCTGGATCCACAGAAAAGGGATCTTCAATCATCTTCAACTGGATGTCTTCTTCTTTAGACAAAGTAAGTCTTCTGTCAAATTCTTCGATCAAAAGTTTAATGTGCTTTGCATATTTTCTCCTAATTCGGCAGGTTTGTGCTGAGGGGTACGCTGTACACAAGTAACACATTTCACCTTTTGACAGTTGACTTCTGAAAAGTTTCAATTTCATTTTGAAAGCTTTCACTGCAGCACGCATTTGAAATATAAGTTGATTTTTTCCCTGAAAATGAATGTTGAGATCATTCAAGTGTGCTGTAATGTCACAAAAGAAAAAGAGATCTTGATTCCAGGACTCATTTTCAAGCTCTGGGAATTGTACTGGCTCATTTTCTAGGAATTTTGCTACCTCCTCTTTCAAAGCAATGAAACAGTGGAGCACTTTTCCTAGACTCAGCCACCTCACTTCTGTATGATAGATCAAGTCGCTGCACTCAGTGTCTACCCCTTCAAGAAAGGCTCTACATGTCCTATGTTTTTAGTCCTCTAGAACGGATGTAGTTTAACATGGAAACTACCACTGACATTACATGCTCAGATTTTAAGACTTTGCTACACAATACCTGTTGATGTAAATGCAATGATGTTTGGTTATTTGTCTCCCAATAAATTCTTCAAGAATATCAACTGCACCAACATTTTTTCCGCACATAGCTCGCGCACCCTCAGTACAAATGGCCACCAAGCTTGTGAAATCTAATCCCGACTTATCATTCATGGACTTTATCACTTCACTAGAGATTTCTTTTCCAGTTGTGCGACCTGTCATGGAGCACATGCCAGCAAGTTCCTCAGTAATTTCAAAGTTATTATCAATACCGCTAATAAAAATAAGAAGTTGGGCGGTGTCTTTTAATTTGGTGCTTTCATCCATAGCTAGGGAGTAAAAGCAGAATTTGCTGATTCTCTGCTTTAACCGATCACTTAGATTGGTAGAAATGTTAGCTATTCTTCTCTGTACAGTCATGCATGACAGACTGACATTCTCAAATATTCCCCTCTTTTCTGTACATAACTCAGATACAGCAATCAAGATACATTTTTTTTAAAACTCACCTTCTGTGAAGCATTTCCCAGCAGCAGCAATTTCCTTAGACATTTGAAAGCTTATTTTAGTAACTGTATCATTCTCAGTATGTACGTATTTCTTCGTCCATTCAGTGTTGAAAACGCTGTGCTCTGATTGTCTTTTTCTTTTCACTCGTAGCCATTATGAAGCTCAAGATTTTGTTGAATAAATTCACGCATAAGGGAAACACTCACAGTCACATACAAAGCCCACGTCCACACTACAGGGTAAAATCGATGTTATTAAAATCGATTTTATAAAGCAGGCTTTATAAAATCGATTTTGCGCGTCCACACTAGGGCTACTTACATCGATGTTGAGCGTCCATGTTCCCTGGCGTCCATGTTTTCCCTGAGCGTTGCACTCTGGGTACCTATCCCACAGTTCCTGCACGGGTCCCTGCCCTTTGGAATTATGGGTTACTAGCCCAGTGCATGATGGGATCAAAGTCCCCGTCCTGGGTGGTTCTGGGTACAGCCCCCCCCCCTTCCTGTAAACGGCACACAGTCAGTTCGCGCTGTTTTTACTGGCTGCAGTGAGGGAAACGCCATTTTGCAGCAAGCATGGATCCAGGTCTGCTCTTGTCCTTGATCGCGAATGCTGTAAATAATTCACGCATTCTCGTTCTATCACTGCTGACCCATGATGCAGAAATGCAAGAGAGAATGCTTGAATGCGGGGACGACAGCGATGACGAACTGGAGAACGAGTTTTCTGACACCCCGGGCCCCTGCACGTTGGAGCTCCTGACGGTTATGGGTGAGGTTCTACCCGTTCTGCGCCACTTTTGGGCACGGGAAACAAGCACTGACTGGTGGGACCGCATAGTCCTGCAGGTGTGGGACGATTCGCAGTGGCTGCGGAACTTTCGCATGCGTAAGAGCACTTTCTTTGAACTTTGTGACTCGCTTTCTCCTGTCCTGAAGCGGCATAACACCAGGATGAGACCAGCCCTCACAGTGGAAAAGCGAGTGGCAATAGCCATATGGAAGCTTGCAACGCCAGACAGCTACCGGTCAGTCGGGAATCAATTTGGAGTGGGCAAATCTACTGTGGGGGCTGCTGTGCTGGAAGTATCCAAAGCAATCATTAAGCTGCTGCTTCGAAAGGTTGTGACTCTGGGAAACGTGCAGGCCATTGTGGATGGCTTTGCTGCAATGGGATTCCCTAACTGTGGGGGGGCCATAGATGGAACCCACATCCCTATTTTGGCACCGGAACACCAGGGTGCCCAGTACATTAACCGCAAGGGGTACTTTTCGATGGTTCTGCAAGCCCTGGTGGATCACAAGGGACGTTTCACCAACATCCACGTGGGATGGCCAGGAAGGGTTCACGACGCACGTGTCTTCAGGAGCACTACACTGTTTAAACGGCTGCAGCAAGGGACCTACTTCCCTGATCAGAGAATAACAGTTGGAGATGTCCAAATGCCTATAGTTATCCTTGGGGACCCAGCCTACCCCTTGATGCCCTGGCTAATGAAGCCATACACAGGCAGCCTTGACAGTGCTCAGGAGTTGTTTAATTACAGGCTGAGCAAGTGCAGAATGGTGGTAGAATGTGCATTTGGCAGGCTTAAGGCGAGATGGCGAACGCTTCTCACTCGCTCAGATCTTAGCCAAACCAATATCCCCTTTGTCATTGCTGCTTGCTGTGTGCTCCACAATCTCTGTGAGAGCAAGGGGGAGGCCTTTATAGCGGGGTGGGAGACTGAGGTAAACCACCTGGCCGCTGATTATGCGCAGCCGGACACCAGGGCAATTAGAAGATCTCACCAGGATGCTGTGCGCATCAGAGAAGCACTGAAAAGTAGCTTCCTCATGGGCCAGGGTACAGTTTGACTGCTGATTTTCCTTTCAATTGATTGCTGCCCTCCCCGTCTATGCGGTGTTGCTGCTGCAAGATACTTTGCCTGCAGCATTCCTCAATTGCTTGCTTAGTTTACTTGCGAGAGCTGTCCATTGGAAAACATATAATTCTGTATTTCCCAATTATTACCTACCTCCACCATTAGCTGCTTCCGTCTGCTGCTAGGCACAGGACCTGCAAACCTTCCTTAACTGCTTCTTTATTGAAAATAAAGTTATTACTATGTGTTACAAGAATTGTGTTCTTTATTTAAAAACAGATCGTTTCATCAATCAAGCATCATGCTTGTTGTTACAATACTGTGCTTGAAATTTCATAACTCAGCGTTCTGTGGGGGACGGAGCGAGGGAGGTTTGGAGGAAGGGGGAGGGAGGTTTGAAAGAAGAAAGTGCATCAGAGTAGACAGAACAAGAATTCTCATGGACCAGGGTACGGTATGGCTGCTTTCTTTGTTTTCCCTTTATTACCCATATCCCCAATTGTCAAATCCTGATGCTGATAACTAGCTTCCGTGCAGCTTTCCAAAGCTGCTTGCTTCAGTTCATTACCAAACTACAGTCACACTTCCTTAATAGCATGACCTGAGAGTAAAAATAGGCAAAGGTGCCATGGGAGAAGTTTGGATCATTAGAGGAGGGAAAAAACAGGACACAAAGGGCTTTTCAATCTAATGAAAGCCTTCTGGTTGGAGTGTCCGCAGCAGTGGAGGGGGCTGGTGTAGAGAGCCTTCCCCCACGCGTTCTTACACGCCTGGTTCTGGAAGGTGTGGGACAGGGTGAGTACTGAGGGAGGTTATACACGGGCTGTAGGGGCATTCTGAAACCACGGAGCTCTTGCAGCATATCACGGAGGATGTCAGTCTGATCACGAAGAAGATCCAGAGTTGCTGCTCGCCAGCGCTGATCTTCCTGCCACCTGACATCATTTTTGGCGTCCCTCCTGTCTTCGCGTTGGTCCCTCCTGTCTTCGCGTTGACTGGCAGCCTCCCTGTACTTTGCGACCAATTGCTTCCAGTCTCCCTGCTGAGCTCTCTCTGTACGGGTCACTGCCATAATTTCGGTGAACATGTCCTCACGCGTCCTCCTTTTCCTCAATCTTCTTATGATACCCCCCCCACGTGGATGAGAAGCGAGAGGGAGGCTGGAGAAATGTGCAGCTGTGTGTGGGGGGGTGGGGTTTGGAAAGAGTGATAAAAGAATCATGAGACACATTTCACACAACCATTCATACAGTCTTTCTCCTCACTGACCTGTGCCTGTTACCGAACCTTGAACATTTTACTTTACCACAAGGTCACCTTAGGATTCCTTTAATACTTATTGCTTGTGGCTGAGGACAGAGAGTTCTGCTCAGACGCAGGTCAGGGAAGCACACAGACCTTGTCCGGAGAAAATGGGAAGTTAATAATGGCTAGTAATCCCTGTAGTAGATTGTACTGGTAATCAAGCTACTGTCCTTCCCTGCTTTGCTCTCGCGTTCCCTGAACAAGCAGGTCTCCTTGCCTGCGGTTTGCTGGGTGGTTCGTGGAACGGGAGAGCAAACCGCGGCGAGGCTGCTCTCCTTCCCTGCTTTGCTCTCGCCTTCCCCGAACAAGCAGGTCTCCTTGCCTGCGGTTTGCTGGGTGGTTCGTGGAACGGGAGAGCAAACCGCGGCGAGGCTGCTCTCCTTCCCTGCTTTGCTCTCGCCTTCCCCGAACAAGCAGGTCTCCTTGCCTGCGGTTTGCTGGGTGGTTCGTGGAACGGGAGAGCAAACCGCGGCGAGGCTGCTCTCCTTCCCTGCTTTGCTCTCGCCTTCCCCGAACAAGCAGGTCTCCTTGCCTGCGGTTTGCTGGTTGGTTCGGGGAACCGGAGAGCAAACCGCGGCGAGGCTGCTCTCCTTCCCTGCTTTGCTCTCGCCTTCCCCGAACAAGCAGGTCTCCT
Organism: Gopherus evgoodei; assembly: GCF_007399415.2. Classification (NCBI taxonomy): domain Eukaryota; kingdom Metazoa; phylum Chordata; order Testudines; family Testudinidae; genus Gopherus; species Gopherus evgoodei. The sequence goes on from NC_044340.1 coordinate 2,467,556, forward strand.
TGCCTGCGGTTTGCTGGGTGGTTCGTGGAACGGGAGAGCAAACCGCGGCGAGGCTGCTCTCCTTCCCTGCTTTGCTCTCGCCTTCCCCGAACAAGCAGGTCTCCTTGCCTGCGGTTTGCTGGTTGGTTCGGGGAACCGGAGAGCAAACCGCGGCGAGGCTGCTCTCCTTCCCTGCTTTGCTCTCGCATTCCCCGAACAAGCAGGTCTCCTTGCCTGCGGTTTGCTGGTTGGTTCGGGGAACCGGAGAGCAAACCGCGGCGAGGCTGCTCTCCTTCCCTGCTTTGCTCTCGCATTCCCCGAACAAGCAGGTCTCCTTGCCTGCGGTTTGCTGGGTGGTTCGTGGAACGGGAGAGCAAACCGCGGCAAGGCTGCTCTCCTTCCCTGCTTTGCTCTCGCATTCCCCGAACAAGCAGGTCTCCTTGCCTGCGGTTTGCTGGGTGGTTCGTGGAACGGGAGAGCAAACCGCGGCAAGGCTGCTCTCCTTCCCTGCTTTGCTCTCGCATTCCCCGAACAAGCAGGATGGAGACTTTTCTAAAAACCACCTCATGGGTCAGTGTTTTAGGAAAGGTAAGAAAAATTACACTCACCAGAGGACGGTCCCTCAGCTTCATTTTCTGGAGTACTGCCTTGAGATGGCTGGCAGGGAACCTCAGTAAGGGTGAGGAAAAGATCCTGGCTGTTTGGGGGGATAAAATGCTCTGTGCTCTCTGCTGGAGCCTCCTCCTCTTGGTCCTCATCATCCTGATCATCGCCATCAAATAAATCTTCCGTAGTTGCAGGAATCACGACGCCCACCTCTGAATCAACAGACAAGGGGGGGTTCGTCGTTGCGCTGTTCCCCAATATTGCGTTAAGCTCGTCGTAGAACCGGCATGTTTTGGGGGCAGAGCCTGACCTGCCCTTTGCTGCTTTGGTCTTCTGATACGCCTGTCTGAGCTCTTTCACTTTCACTCAGCACTGTAACGAGTCCCTGGTATGTCCCCTCTCCCGCATGGCATTAGAAATTTTTTCAAAGGTTTTCTCATTTCTTCTGCTCGAGCGCAGTTCTGAAAGCACCGACTCTTCTCCCCATACAGCTATCAGATCCTGTAACTCCTGTGTGCTCCATGCTGGAGCTCTTTTCCTATTTTCAGGAGACTGCATTGTTCTCTCTGCTGCTGAGAGCTCCACGCTGTGCAAGCAGGAAATGGAATTTCAAAGTTCCCGGGGCTTTTCCTGTTTACCTGGCCAGCAGAAGAGTACCTTTACCTGTGTAGAGCGGCCACTAGAGCACTGTGGGATACATCCCGGAGGCCATTAACTTCGATGGCCGTCCACACTATCATAAAATCGATTTTAAAAAATCGATTTTGGGGTTACTCCTCTCGTTTTGATGGAGTTCCAAAATCGATTTTAGGGACCCTTAAAATCGATTTTATGCACTCTGTAGTGTGGACGGTTACAGCTTAAAATCGATTTAAAGCTCTTAAAATCGATTTAAAGCTCTAGTCTGGACCTGGCCAAAGAGAAGAGATCTCTTGTGGTGCATGACCCACTAGCAAGGCACTGGTGGTATGTGGAAGCCTGTAGAGGGGGAAAGAAACAGTGTGCATAGGGTGACCAGATCACAGAGGTAAAATAGGACCCACCTCCTCGCTCGGCCCCACCATCACACCCCTCTTCAATCCCTAACCCCCTGCTGGCTTGCTGCATCCCTCCTAGTCAGTCCCCCACCCACCACTCACCTCTTTTCACCTCCTTCCTCCCCTGCCAGAAACCCCTGTGCCTGCCCCTAGAATCCCTGCTGCCTCACTGCTCGCCTCTTTCCCCACCCGCCCGCCTCCGACTTGCCGCTCACCCTGACTCGCTTCCCCAAAGTATAAAGCCTCAATCAAACACCCAGGGAGCCCTGTATTACTGCACACTGTGGTCAATCAATGCAGTTGTAGGTAAATCTCTGCATTATGCGTTTTTGTATAACTTGTGTATCACTTTGTATTGAACCTTTGTAGTATGTTATAGCAAGCCCCTAAGGTAGTATAATTAAGGTAAAAAAAATGTCTTTTTGCTAGAAGTAGAATAAGATCTTCCCCCCACTTGGTAATCAGTTGCCCTGCTGAATGAATGAGGTGTGAATGAGGAAGTCATGGAAGGCCGCACTTCCAGACAGCTGCAACTCTTGGAGAGGGGCTGGGAGCCAGACCAAGGATTCATATTACAAATAAGACATGAATATTCAACAGCCAGGATGATTCACTACAGGAACAAGCTACCAAGGAAAGTGATAGATTTGCCATCTCCTGATGTCATTTAACGAAGACTAGATGCCTTTCTGGAATGTGTTTGTCCCAAAAGTAGATAGTGTGTCATATGGGAGACCTGCGATATGCAGGGAGTAAGATTAGATGCTCCAATGATCTCTTCTGGCCATAAAGTTGACTAATTTCTGAAAAACTGAGTGTAGCATTGGGAGCAGCATCTGATGTTTTACTGTCTCGCTGGCTTGTTGTCTAGAATGAATGATCCTTGAGCGGGGTGATCCACAGGGAGTAGCTCAAACCTCCAAAGTTCCTGGCCAGGGGCAGGACATTAGCACAGCAAGGGAGAGGTGTAGCGGTGACATCACAAAGGCCTTTGCAGGACCTCAGATTATTGGTCAAAAGTGGTGTGGAGGTGATGACCTCACAGAGAGATGCTGACATCAGCCAGGCAGGACAGGAGCAAGGGGCCAGGGAAACCTCAGAGACCCCTGTGGCTTTACTTCAGCAAGTCTCCTTCTTTAGGTCTCTTTGAGGACTGAGAGAGTATTCGGGTTCAGGTACATGAGCGCCAGGAGGAACCTCTTTTGAGTTTTCTCCTTCCCTTTTCCTGATTTTACTAGAAAACAGTCGTCTCTGTTTAGAAGGTAAGAGCCTCCTTGAGGTTTGAAACCTGTTCAGTCTGATCCATCTGGTGACAGTTGAATTCTAGGCTTGGAAAACACGAGCTTAAGGAGGCAGAATTTTATTCTGAACTTGAGATTTTGTCCCTTAGAATCACTGGGGACATTAGGGTTTGTCCTTTTTGTTTCATCTTTTCCTCCATCCATCCCTCCTTTCTCTTCGTTTCTTGCTTCTTTTGTCCTTTCTCCTGTTCCCCTCCCAACACCAGGAGAGGTAGGTGTGTGTGTGTGTTTGTGTGCTGCGGGGGAGTGCTCGGCAGCTCCCACTGTGGGAGGTCCACCCAAAAATGTGGGGCTGAAATAGTGCTCGGGCAGTGATCCCCACTGGTGACCTGGGCCATCCTTTGGGTGAGAACCCTCAGCCTCCCTTCCTCAGTCTCTACCCTGATTGGCTGAGCAGGGGGTTATTGACAGGGAGGAGACTCAGGTCCTTGCGGTTCTCTTTTATGTTTGATTAATTTTGCTGCTTCTCTGCATTAATTGTCTCTGAGCAGTTCATGATTGTCTCTAACATAGCAGTTCTTCTCAAATACTTGCTGAATAATTACTGTGCACTGTTGTTGGTCTGGAGCTCATGTGAGAGCACTTTATTCAGGTCATTCCATGTATGAAATTCAAGATCTGATGGTTGGTTTGAAAATCAGGGCTCTTGGGTCCTACTCCCAACTCTGCCACTGACTGGTTGTGTGACCTAAGACAAGTCAATTCTCCTTTCTCAGCCTTAGCTTCTCCATCATTCAAGTAGGGATAATAATGATCTCTCCTACCTAACTCACAGTGGGTAGAGGATGGGGATCCATTGGAGATTGTCACTAGGAGTAGTGCGTAATATGAGGTGTCCTATCACATTTACTCAGAGCAGATTATGACATAAAAGAATAGCTGAAATAGTCTTTTTTATTTCTATTTTTTTATTTTGAAATTAAGAGCAACAACTACTTAGCTCAGACTGAAGCATCTTATCTAATATTTGAGATCTAAATGTCTCCCCTTTGTGTGCGATGAGACAATTTAACACACTCTGACAAACAGGAGATGCTTTTGTTTTGCAGCAAAATATTTTTGCAAAGAACTTTCATCCCACTTGTTTTGATTTTGAGAAACAAACTGGTTTAGTCTGAAGGAGATTTTCTGACTGAAATGGTTTCAATGAAATTTTCCCACCATCTCGATTCCTGGGCTCTATCCCTGCCTCTGGGGGGGAGGGGTTGCTGTTCGTTAGAACAAGAGTCAGGACTGGTGGCTTCTCTTTCTGGCTCTGCCACCGCCTTGCTGTGTAGGCCCTTGGGTAGGTCACTTCCCTTCTCTGTACCTCAGACTCCTCCTCATCTGTCCAATGAGAACAGGGACAATTCTCGAACTCTGGGCAGTCGTGAGCCTGAGTGAGATAAGGGGCGTTAAAACCCTCTGTGAAGAAGAAAGGGGAGTTTCACGGTGTTTAGCACCAAGGAATTTTAAAGTTTGCTAAAATGTCTAGTCTGTGGAAAGAAGAAATGGTCGGGGCCAAACTTTTTAACCACTGCCTTTTTTAAAGCCCATTCATGGATGTGAGTCCCTTTCTTTTAGATACCTGGGGTTCTTTGCCAGCAGGAGAGAAGAGGTTCCTGCCTCTGCTTTTGTGGCCTTAACAAACCAGGTGTTGTGCCCCAGTTCTCGTCTGAGATCCCTGAAAAAGAATGTCTTCCCATCCATGAACAAGACAGGACCTATCTTTAAAAGGGGAACAAAGAGATGCTTGGGACTTACAGACTAGCTAGCCTCACTTCCACAGCTGGAGAGATACTGGAATACATTCTTAAACAATCAGTTTGTCAGCAGCACCTACAGGATACTTTGGTTCTTAGGACAAGTGAACATGGATTTGTCAAGAACAAATCATTCCAAACCAATCCTCTTTCCTTCTTCGGCAGAGCTCCAGGCCTAGTGGAGGTTGATAAACAGTAGATGGTATCTAGCTCGGTGTTACTAAGGCTTTTGACACAGTCCCGTAGGACATTCTCACAAGCAAATGAGGGAAATGTTGTCTATACGAATTCAGTGTGATGTGGGTGCAGAGCTGGTTGAAAGCCCAGACTCCAAGAGCCCTTCTCTATGTTTGGCTGTCCAACGGAGATGGTGTACCTAGTGGGTCCAGCAGGGATCAGTCTGAGGTCCGGTACTATTCAATATTTTCATTACTGATTTAGAAAATGGAGTGGAGAGCATGCGTCTAAAATTTGCAAATGACACCAAGCACTTTGGAGCACAGGACTGGAATTCAAAATGCCTTTAACAAATTGGAGAATTGGTCTTCTTGAGCCAAACTCCATGGCTGGGCCCCTCTCTCTAGACTGGGATGAAGTGAAACCCCAGAGCCAAATATTCCTCTTTCTGAGCAGTGTACTCTGCTCTTGAATGGTCAGATGCTGCTTAGCACTGTCATAGCAGCTTTGGCTGGGGGATTCTCCCAGCAATTTCCAATAGCAGGAAAGTATTAAATCCCGTCAATGGAACTCAGGAGTCCTGACTCCCAATCCCCTGGTCCAGTCACTCCAGCGGAGCACACTCCCTTTCAAAGGCGGGGGGAGCGGCCATGAGGGCCTTCTTGTAATTTCGTGCTGTGGGAGGGAGTGTGCAGCAGTGGTTAGTGAAGGGGCCTGGAAAGGAGGACTGCTGGGTCCCATCCATACTTCTGACACTTGATGTGACCCTGAGCTGGTAGCTTCCCTTCCCCTGGCCTGTTTCTCATCAGTAGGGTTGAAGGCACAGTCCAGACAGCACAGGGGGGTTGGGAGGCTCCAGGAAGGTGTGTAAAGTGCTGGGATTTCAGGATCCCGGAGGCGCTGTCACGCCCGCACTAGGGTGATGTTCTGCACTCCCTGCTGCTGGCCAAGTTTCTCCTTTCCCTGGCAATAAGACAGACTCTTGTTTTCCTAGCCAGCTAATCGCCCAGTGTCATCACCCTGCCTGCTGGCTGGGCAGGGTAACTCCTCTGGTCACCACCCCCCTCTCCAGCCTGCCTTGGGCTTGGAGAGTGAGGAGAAGGGCGAGGGATGACATTGAACATCCTCCATCCATCGCTCTGTCACCAGAGCAAGTGAGTGGCATTAGGGTTCCTCGTTGCCGTCCCCTGTCTGTCTGGGGAGAGGCAGAAAGAGGGGGAGAGAATCTCTCCCAGAGGAGATTGGATTTGCAAACAGCCTCCAGGAGCCCCTCACTCTCAGACCGGGGAGGGGCTTCTCCACAGCCATCTCCAGTGTGTTTGGCAAGCTCCCAGCAATGGGGCACCCAGCCCTTCCCTTGTGGGAGACTGTTCTCCAGGCTGAGAGTCTCTGAGCTGGGCCAGACCCGGTGAGCTGCTGAGCATGGAAATTAATGGGAAATAAGGGGGCCCTGGCCTTGCTATGCCTAGGGACTTTGAGGTGGGAAATGGCTTCCCAGGAGAAGTCCCGACTCCTGGGCTCTGTTCCTTCTCTAGCCTGGGTGGGGGTGTGGGGGGAGGTGTGTGTGTGTCCTGGGCTGGCAGGAGGGAGCTGCTTGTCCAAAGTGACTAATGGTCTTTATGACTGATCCCAGTGCTCGAAAAGGACGAGACTCCCCTGTTCTTGCAGCCCCAGGGATGATGAGGGGGAAGGTTGAGGGGGAGATCATACATTGAACTCCTGCCAGTGTGTGTAGCTTGCACTGCCTGCACCCCTGTAGGATGAGAAGGAACTGCTCTGGCTGGGGCAGGGATGAGTAGGGACCAAACAAGCTGGTTAGTGAGAGGCTGCCTTGACCCCAGACTCACGTCTGCTCTCTGTTCGGTTCCAGGATGGCCAGGCTCCTGAGTATGTTCAGGAAGAAGGCTCTGCAGGTGGCTCCAGAGCCTGAGGGAAGCAGCTGCCATCTTCCCCAGGAGCGGAGCGGCCCCTACGTCCCCACTGGTGGGGAAGGAGCTCTCGGCCGGGCCAGGAGGTGGAAGTACCCAGCCTTCTGGAAGAGGAAACCTGCTCCCGGCGCATGCACTGAGGTGGAAGAGGCACCGGCCAGGCCAAAACGGAGCTGGGCCAGGATGCGGCTAGGCGGGCAGAGCCCAGCCCAGGAGCAGAACCGGGCAGGGTGGCTCTGGGGCTTGTGTGGGCAGCAGCGGCCCCAGGAGCCCAGCCCCAATTTCCAGCAGAAGGCATCCCTCTGAGCGGTCAGTGAGGACCTTCGAGCCTTCACAGGGCAGGAGGTGGAGGATCCCTCTCCTAGCCCCAGCAGCTCGGCCCGCTCCCCATGGAACTGCAGCAGCACCTGAGACTGGGACAGCAGCGAGGCCAACGGATGCTTCTGCTTTGTTCCAGGTGAGGAGCCAGGCTGGGCTCAGGGAGGGGTGAGGAGGGGGCTGTGAACACCTCAGGCCCAGGCCCTAGAGCAGTGCTATGGGGTGGGTCCCCAACTCAGGTGTCTGGCCTGAGCCACTGAACCCCACAGACACTAGATGCTGCCAGTTTAATCCTTGGTGTTCTATTGGGCGGAGGGTGGGAGGGGGTGAAAGGCACCTCCCAGGGAGTCCAGGACAGTGGGGGGGGGTCTCTATCTATGGACTGCTGAAGGAGTTGGGGGCTGATGACAGGGGTCGGGGTTGTCCTTGGCTCTGGGTGGGGATGAGGAGAGGGCTCGGCTGGAAGAAGGGGCAGACGAGGGGATTTTGTCTCTGATATATCAGGGCTTTGTCAGCGTGAAGCTGTAGGTCACATGCAGGGGGGTCACAGTGGGGTTTGAGCTGGGGCAGCAGCAGCAGCAGGGGAGCAATGTGTGTGTGTGTGTCGGGGGGAGTTACTTGGTAAAAATGAAACTGCCAAGTTGCCCCCTCTGCTGCAGCAAAAGCCTCTAATTTATCTTCTCATCTCCCCACCATGAAAATCTCCACCCCTCCCCCGGCGCTGAGAGGCCCCCTCACTGTCATGGAGATTTGTAATTGTTCTGACTCTTCCTTGGCCTTGTCCAAACAGTTTTCCCAGAAAAATGATCAAGGACATTTCAAATGAGAAAATCAAAACAAATCAGAGAAACCCCCACCACACCCAGTTTGGGTCTGAATGTTTCTACTGAAATCTGGAGACAATAAAACTCATCCCTCTGTTGGCCAGAAACCAAAGCTAGATTTCCCCTGCTGTAGCTGTGACTTCTGCTACCGAACTACCAACGCGCTGACTCTTCTTGTGAAACATTTCTCTGCACAATACTGCTGCTAATCCAGTTATTGACTCCAGGAAACATTTTCCTTAGCCTGGTTTTGTGTGTCACTGGTTTCTATAGCAAAGATCAGTCCCTTGCCCTGTGGTCCAGACATCCTCATTCACATCAAGCTTCAAGTTGAGAATCATTTCCCATTCCCGCTCTGTGGGAGGGGAGACTTTTAAACACGCTCTCTGTGCTACTGCACATGACTAAGCAAAGAGAGCAAACCCCAAATCCCTCCTGTGCTTTGGGAGCCAGATTTGCTGTGGGAATTCTGTAGTTCAGATGACTTCACACCTGAGCATTGTGATTCTTTACCAGTTTTTCTGGCATTGGGGCAGTTTTGTGTTCACAGCTGTGATGGCTGCATGGTTAAGATGTTTGGAGTTGAAATCCAATAGGGTTCGTCTGCGCAGATTTGAATCCTGCTCACAGCAAGGCTTGTCTTTTAGTCAGTCTCTCACCCTGGCAATACCTCTCTACAACCCTCTGAGACACACTCAATTCTCTCCCCACCCAAAGTAAATCCTGTTCTGCTCCTTTCATAGAGATGCCTGGGACACCACCTCACACCGTGTCCCTGAGGGGTCAGGCAAACTCCCAGCACCTGAAGTCTCTGGCACTCACCTGGTGCCCCATAGATCAGCCATAGCCCTGGTTCTGCCCCTCTCTCTAGAGTGCAAAAGAAGCCAAGTCAGCGACTCCATGGGAGCTATGAGACTGCAGAACCAACAAAGAAGAAATTGGTGCTCAGCACCCACTGGCAGCCAGCTCCGCCCCCGCCACTTTAGGCCTTGCTAACAAGCTCCTCCTGTTCCCCTTCAGCACCTCCCACTTGCCAGTGATCAGCTGTTCAGTGGGGTGCAGGAGGCGCTGAGTGGGGAGGGGGAGGAGCAGGGACAGGAAGAGGTGGGAGAGGGAGAGGAATAGTGCAAGCCGGGAAGAGATGGGGTGAGATGGAGTGGGATGGGGGCAGAGCCCGAAGAGGAAAGGGGAGATTTGTCCCAGACTCCGGATCCCTCTAAGGCCGGCCCTGAGGGAAGCACTGACTATCACAGTGACAATAGAACTGACCAGCATTGCGGGGGAGACAGAGGGAGATCCGCACTCATCCGGTCTCTTCTCTCCCCCATGGTGAGCCAGACACTGCTCTCCCCTGGCTCTCACTCTAGCAGCTGGACACCAAGGAGCCATTTCCCCAAAGGAAGTTCATTGAGTTCCCCTGTGGTGCTGGGGGGGGCTGGCGCTTCTGCTGCCTTTACGGCTGGCAGGGGGGCTGATGCCTGCACACTTAGCTGCCGAGCTGGAGAGGGCATTTGGGACCTTACCAGGCTGGCTCAGTGAAGACGAGGGGTTGACAGAGCAATACAGACACTCTCCAGAGCACGAAGCAGCATCCACCCATGCAGCCGGGCAATGAGCATTTCCCATAGCCTGGACCCAAGCGGGAGGTGGCAGCTGCTGTTCCAGCTCCTCGGGGATAGGCCCTGTCAGCCAACTGCCACTTCTTACTCACCACAGCTAAGGGCATTGGGTTTCTCCAGTGGGGGTGTGGAGCAGCCATTCATTTTCCTATTTGCACTCCTGTGCCGTGTGAAAATCGGGGAGGGGAGGCAGAAGCCCCACTTCCCTCCCAAAATGACGTCCAGTGAGGGAAGCCAGGACAACAGGGTGGGGTGGCAAGTGGTGGCCAGGCTCTCACAGCCAGAGTCTAGTCTAGCTCAGGGTCCAGCTCAACTTCGTCCCCGCGCCAGTGGCCCCCAGTCCCTTTCCACCACCACGTCAACCCAGGCACTAGGGCAGGAACAGGGTGAGGAAGCAAGTCAAGCCGAGCAAGGCAGGCAAAAGCTAGTCTTGTCTTCATGAACTGCTCACAATGACATCCTCTTCGTGTGCAACTGCTGCAAAACCATCCTGGACAGAGAAGAAACAGGCCAAAATAATCCTATACAGCTGCCAAAGTAGCTCAGTTGGGAGAGCATTAGACTGAAGATCTAAAGGTCCCTGGTTCAATCCTAGGCTTTGGCAGATTTTTTTCATCCTCTCTGTGCATGGGCAGCTTGTTCTCTGGCAGCACAGTGGTGCCTGCACCCAAGGTGAGCAGGACTGACCTGAGGCAAAGGAATTTTGGGGACCTCTTCCATTAAAAGAAAGTTGCAATACTGTATTCTCATGAGGTCCCTGCGAGGCCTGGGGCTAATTGCTCCACTTGCCTTCCCTCTGAGTGGCACTGAAGGTGAGTCTCTGATCTTGGACTCTGCAGGGTGACCCTCAGGAATGGTGCCAAAGGGCTGCTGGCAGTGTTTTCCCCAGGCATTGAAATTAGGGGGGGGGTGTTCAAATTTACGGGGAGGTGTCAGGACCAATGAGATAAATAAAAGAGATATGAATAAAGTAAATGTTTTGTTAGGATTCTGCAAATTTAACATAAGAATAATGCAAGTTACACCAAAACACATAACAAGTCTAGATTTCTAAAAAATATATACATTAAAAAAAAAGTATTTAATTTAAATTGACTTTTGAAAAGTAAGCCATCATGGGGTAAGAGGGCAGTCCTCTCATGGATCAGTAACTGGTTAAAAGATGGGAAACAAAGGGCCTCACATTCAAGTGGTTTGTAACCCAACCCCAGCCAAAATCTATCACTTGGACAACACAGCTCTGTTTGCTGGATACCTAGGTAGATTAGGTGTGAATGTAAATATAATCTGGCCCCACAGCCCCAGCTCATAATTAGCTGTCAGGGAGAGCTTATTTAGACTTAGCTTACAAATCATCATTTGATATTATTAGGTTGGCCAACATCATGAATGCACTGACATCAAAAAAAAAACAACAGCTGTATAAGGAAGCAAGGAAGCTAGTCTATGTTCATACTTTTCAAATCTAGTATACTTTTTCAGATACACATATTTTATCATACACTGTATAAGCTTTTAAGTGTGTATTAATGTTTCAGTTTAAATTCAGATTTCCAAACAATCACTAAATTGGTATGTAACTAGGTCACAAAACTAGGGGGGGTGTTGGGGAAATTCAGGGGGGGTGTACACCCCTCCTGGGGGGGGTCCAGGAAATCACTGGCTGCTGGGCAGTGACAGGCAGGGATTGGGGATGAAAACTCCTCTGTGCAGCTAAGCAAGGACAGCACCAGGGAATGAGCATCTGTGAAAATGGCTGTGTGGAAGGTGGAAGGGATTTGGGGGCCCTGGAGGAAGTGCTTGATGTTCAATACCTTGGAGCAGCTGGACTTGGACATGGTGGATGTTCAGGAAATGCACATTAACAACTCAAGGGTAGCTCAATAGGCAGAGGGTGATTGGAGGAAGGGCCTCCTGGCCAGGGAAGAATGATGGGGCTGGAGTCTTGTTTTTCACATTCGCGGTGCGAGTACAGAAGGTGATGGAGCTCCGACCAGGGAGGTCATTACTGATAGACTTTGTGCTCTGTGGCACTGGTTACTGCTAGTGTATATGGTTCCCAGTTAAGGCATGAGAGGGAAGATCAAAGGCTCCCTTCCTCTGGACTGCATGATGTTTGTTGTTGGGGGGAGGATTTTAATTGTGTCAGCTGGCCTGAGGACCGCTGGTCCCGTTTTCCCAACTGTCAGAGGAAACATTTTTACAATGAGCGCTACCTGGCACAGGTCTGTAGTGAGGTCAGCTTAGAGGAGCTCACTCCAGCCACAGAGGGGATTCACCTTTCTGCAGGGACAGACCAGGACTCGCATTGATCTGATTTATGCTTAGCTTTTGAGTCTTTAGCATGGTGCTTCTCAGATTATTTCTTGGCCTGACTTGTTAGACTTTGACACTTAACAGGCCAGAGTTTGTGCACCTTCCTATTATCCTCACTACGATTTGATTTCCAAATTTTGAGGAATGACTTTTTGCCTCTAACAGCCTCCCTTACTCAGCCGTTTACCTAGAGTGGCTTTCTGCTGGTCCTCCTATTGTTGTTTCTGATTTAGGGCAAGCGTTTCATCTGAGCCTCTAATTGCAGTGTTTTTTAAACGGTCTGCATGCTGCTTGCATGCACTTCACACTTGTGACAGCAGCTCCTTTTAATTCCCATCTAACCATCTGTACTTATGCCGATAGGTCGACTTTAGGTCTTTAACTTTGAGCGGTAGCTGAGAAGATGGTAAATCGGGCATAAACCCATTCAACAAACCTCGTCATTTCCTTGTTATTTCCTGACTTCTTTATTCATCGCCTTTTCCTTATTTCCTGGCTGAGGCAGTGGCCTGCCAGGGAGCTCCCTGATGCCTCTAGCTGCCTAGGCTGAAGGCAAGAGGCAGGCCTGGGCGTGGCGAGGGCTTCCCATCCTGGCCTGAGGCTGCAGTACTTCCTCTTCCCCTTTTCCCACCCACACCGGCAGGCGGCTGCTGAGGGAGAACACGAGGGAGGCTCTCGGGATGCTAGGCAGCCCTGTGTGGTTAATCCTTACAGGCTGACCATAGCACTCTTCCAGCCCCAGATTTGCCCCCTAATCATCCTACTGCCACTCAGAGCCACAGACGTCGAGGTGCTGAAGGAGGGAGGGGTGACTCTAGGATTGGGTTCTTCTCTGAAGATGGCCGGCTGAAAAGTGATGCTCGTCTGTGTCAGCAACCTGCCCGATTGCATTGCTGCCAGGGGATGCAGACATTTCTGTAAGGCACATAAAGGGGCTATTTGGTGTTGAAGCAAATGCGAGGAATGTGCATTTATGAGAGGGAATTTCCATCTCTTCAGTAGTTGTACCTCAGGCCCCCAGTGGCCTAATGGATAAAGCATTGGCTTCTGAAGCTAGAGATTGTGGGTTTGCATCCCATCTGGGCTGAAAATCTGCTTCCTTCCTGTATATTGCAAGGAAACCTTGTCCTTATTTTCAAGAAGGAAGCTGGGAGATGTTTGAGCACAAAGTCCTGGATCTTGTGAACAATCACCAAGGATATTAGAAGGCTCAGTCTGGTGACCTAATGGATACAACCACACACCCCCATCCCTGGGCAGTCCCATCTGAGAACCAGGATCGATGCAGCAACATTCCCCTCCTACTCTGACAGGTGGGCTGTGCAGATGATGGTGGAGGGCAGCAGGAGAGGAGGTTGCACTAGTGCTCCCTGGGCTGTATCTGCCCCAAGGATAAATGGAGGGGGTCATGCAGCCTGTGCCTGACACTCCACAGTGCTACATTCACTCCAGGAACAAGTCAAATCCTGCACCAAGGATGGTGAATTCCCATGTGAGCACACAGTGCCCCTGTCCTGCACAAACATCAACTGCACCAAAAGAGACACAAACTGCACACTGAGGAGAGAGCTGGTTTGTTTCCAGGTTGCTTTTATTTCCAAAGGTACTGAAGTGTGATCTCTCTTCTTTTTCCATGGACAGAAACACAATGGAGGAGAATCTCACATCCCTTAGCTGCCAGGTGACAGTGGCAGGAAGAAAACACACTGCAATGAAATTAAAAAAAAACATTCATAAATAATTTAGCAATGAGAAGTAATTAAATACAAAAAAAATCCAATGGCCACACATGCTGGTGGCTTGTTCCCACCCCAGAGAGCGAGGAGCAAGGAGTGTGTGAAAGGCAGGTGGTTAAGTCTGAGGGAGCATATTCATATTTCATACAAGTTAAACAAATTATAGCAGACAGCTACAAAATACTCCATTTGGTAACATCAATACAGAATATATAAATCTACAAGCAATACAGCCATACACAGCTAAGATAGGGTGTCCACTTAATACCAGAGTTCCCACGGCCAAATAGCTGGAAGTGCCTTCACAGACACTGCTAAACAAAACAACATTGTACAGAACCAAGAGCAGCCCTACTGTGCCATTAGGAAGGCCTGCAGGAAACTCAGCAAATCAATCTATGATTCTGTGGTTCTGCTTAGTAGTTACCAAGTGTGATAAATGAAAGGGGGTGGGTTTGGCGGGTAGCGCCCTTTTTTGGACACCCAGCCAGCCAGTAGCTATAAAATCCCTCTGAGGCCTGGGCTACACTATGACTTTAGGTTGAATTTAGCAGTGTTACCTCAATTTAACCCTGGACCCATTCACACGATGAAGCCCTTTTTTCAACTTAAAGGGCTCTTTAAATGGATTTCTTTACTCCACCTCCAGCGAGGGGATTAGCACTGAAATCGGCCTTGCTGGGACAAATTTAGGGAAGTGTGGGTGCAATTCGACGGTATTGGCCTCTGGGAGCTATCCCAGAGTGCTCCATTGTGACCGTTCTGGACAGCGCTCTCAACTCAGATGCACTGGCCAGGTAGACAGGAAAAGGCCCGCGAACTTTTGAATTTCATTTCCTGTTTGGCCAGCATGGCGAGCTGATCAGCACAGGTGACCATGCAAAGCTCATCAGCATGATGTGCACATTCCCGGGGCACATTGCCCGGCCCATACTTTGTAAGAAGTCTATGACCATGTCTATGTCCTCATCACTCTCGTCACCGCACTGCTGTCGTCTCCTTGCCTGGTTTTGCTTTTGCAGCTTCTGTTTCTGCACTGAAAAAAGGCATGAAACAATTGTCTGCCATTGCTCTGATGGAGGGAGGGGCAACTAATGGCATGGCTTACAGGGAATTAAAATCAACAAAAGATGAGAAACACAAACAAATGTCACACAGAATGGTCCCCTCAAGGATTGAACTCAAAACCCTGGGTTTAGCAGGCTGTTGATTTCACAGAACAAATCAGGTCAATTTCTTGTTTTGATCCATCTAGCTTTTACATCTTAGGTAGGTAGCAAACAGTGCAGTACAACTGCTAGCCATTGGCATCTCCTGGCTACTCACCAGAAGACGGTGCTGTATGACTGCTAGCCATCATCATCTCCTGGGTGCTTGGCAGAAGATGAGAATAACCTGGCTGAGTCACTCCCAAAAGGCAATGAGTTACTGCTTTTCCCACAGCTGCCAGAACCCCGGAGACGTACGGTGACAGTGAGATGAGTGGGCTCCATGCTTGCTGTGGTATGGCGTCTGCTCAGGTAACCCAGGAAAAAAGGTGTGAAATGATTGTCCGCCATTACTTTCATGGGGAGGGGGTCTGATGACATACCCAGAATCACCCGCAACACTGTTTTTGCCACATCAGGCACTGGGATCACAACCCAGAATCCCAATGGGTGGCAGAGACTGCAGGAACTGTGGGATAGCTATCCACAGCTACCCAAATTGCAACGCTCGGGAAGTTGACGCTCGCCTCGGTACTGTGGAGGCAGTCCACCGACTTAATGCACTTCTAGCACTTTGTGTTGGAACACACACAACTGGCTGCATAAAAACAATTTCTAAAAAAACGACATCTAAATTTGACCTAATTTCATAGTGTAGATATACCCCAAGACACTTGATCTTTGCCTTGGATAGGCTAAGAGACTACTTACACTTTGGCCTGGTTTACACTGGGGTGGGGGGCGGGATCAATGTAAGATACACAGCTTCAGCTACAGAAATAGCGTAGCTGAAGTTGATATATCTTATTCTGACTTACCTCCTGTCCTCACAACACAGGATTGACAGCTGTGGCTCCCCCATCCACTTCACTTCCACTTCTTACCCCGGTAAAGTTCCAGAGTGAACCGGAGCACATTTGAGGATTGATTTATTACATCCAGACAAGACACAATAAATCAAAGCCCAATAGATCAATTATTACCCACCAATCCCATGGATAGTTTGAACATACCAGGGATCAGCAACCTTTCAGAAGGTTTGTGCTAAATCTTCATTTATTCACTCTAATTTCAGGTTCCATGTGCAAATAATACATTTTAATATTTTTAGAAGATCTCTTTCTATAAATCTTTAATATATAACTAAACTATTGTTGTAGGTAAAGTAAATAAGGCTTTTAAAATGTTTTAAGAAGCTTCATTTAAAAATAATTTAAAATGCAAAACCAGGACTAGAGCAGTGTGAGTGCTACTGAAAATCAGCTCTTATACAATCTTCAGCACACATGCCATAGATTGCTTATCCCAGAAACATACCCTTTGATCTAAACTCTAAAGAGCCAAGAAGCAATGCTGACACCCTTAGGATTAAAAATGTTATTAAAGTAAATGCTTGAAATGAAATATACACAGGGTGAGAGAGAAAGTACTGCACATCTGGGGTCAGGCTTGCATTATGGGGGGTTACAGATACTGTTTGCAAGGATGAAAAGATACATACATATTGCATAACCACCATAGACCCAGATTGGGGTGCAAGAACTTTTAAAGCAACAGTGAATAAATGACATCAGGTTCACCACCTATGAAATGAATAAAAAGAGCAAGTCAGTATCTGTTACACAGCTCTCTGCCCCCACCGCTTTCTACCTCGCCATGACGACCTCCCAGACATGCACCACACACCATTCACATGACTTTGAGAACTAGGTAACTAAGTGAGGATCACTTCCCTGAAATGACTCCAATCGAGGAATTCAAAGCAAAAACCATTAAGACAATTCTGTTCAAAGCCAGAGAAGTCTTTCAGCCTCCTTCCTCTTGCTGGTTCCGCTCTTTTCTTCTGTTCAAAGACAGTTCCCTGTACACTCCTAGTTTGCACAAACTTACTCACTGACCTGTGACTAGCAGTCTTGCCTTGCAAACTCTTCCAGCAAAACAGGCCAAAGAAAGTGTATGCAAGTGCTGTATCACCGCCCTAGTGCTCTTTTCGGTTCCTTCCCACAGAACTTTCACTCCATGCCAGTCCAGTTCCTTGCTGTTGCTTGTCTAAGCGTCGCATGCGTATGCTAGACCGCACCCTGAGCTGATTTCTGAGTTTTGTTCTCCATGCAGCTTTGCCTCTCTGTGGTGCAACACGTCAGTGTGTTTGACTGTTAACTAAAAGAATGGTGGTTTGAGCCCACCCAGGGATGGTGATAAACTTATGCTTCTTCCTTGCTTGCCTGCGGGGAGCTTTAAAGGACCCCTCTTGGCCTCAGTGCTTTCAGCTGCTGGCCCAAAGAGCATGCTGGATGCCATTCAGAAACCCATCTCCCAGCAGCGGTGCCGGAGGCTCAGGCTTAATCCTCGAGACCGAGCAGAAAAACTTTCAGCCGGGAACATTTTGCTGCCTTCCCGCCTCCGCCAAAGCTGCAAGGGAGAAGGGGATGAGACGCCTGCTCAAAGACGCCTCCCTCCCACTTCCCTGTAGGCTGTGCAAAGCTCTTGGCCTGCCTCATGCCTCGTCAGGAAAGAGCAGCCATGCTGCCCAAGCCTGAGTCACGTGCGCAGCCTGGCCCGCCCCGGCTGACAGCGCGCAGAGCCACGCAAGTCAATGGCAGATCGAGTCAGTAGCCTCGGCTCTTTCCCCTGACAGACACACACCACTGCCTAGCGCCCCGAGAGCCTCCCTCGTGTTCTCCCGCAGCCTGCCGGGGTGGGTGGGAAAAGAGGAGCAGGAAGCACTGCGGCCTCATTCTGGGACAGGAGGCCCTTGCCACATCCAGACCTCCCTCTTACCTTCAGCCCAGGCAGCCAGAGGTGCCAGGGAGCTCCCTGGCAGGCGGCCGCCTCAGCCGCCTTTTGCCGCTCTGCTGGTCACTGCCTTGCTGGAAGGCCCAGAGGGAAAAGAAACAAGCGCACACGTAGCAGAGGAAGGTTTTGATCCATTGACCTCTGGGTTATGGGCCCAGCATACTTCTGCTGCACCACCCTGCTGGCTCTTCACAGCCCTGCCACCCAGCCGGCACTATCCGGATTAGTGCTTTACGTGCTCACGCTGGCAGGCAGATGCACAGGCTGCTAGGCAGTTGCCCTGATCACAGGATTTTACAGCGTCTAGAGGGTAAAAGGGATCTCTTTGGGGTTTGGACCCCACTGGGAGCTGGGTAGCTGAGTGCTGGAGACGGGAGCACTTCTTCAACTGTTTTCAGTTAAGCCTTCAGCTAGTGGGGGACGAGGTTCAGCCTTGGATCCGTGTCTGCAGCAGGCAAGCGCCTCTGGCTCAATCGGCCCCCCTCGCTGTCTTAGCAGACTAAAACCCGGAGCAAACGCACACGCCTTGCAAAGGAAGAGGAGCCGGGATCTCGAACAAATGTCAACATTTTATTAAGATGACGTTCAAAGAAAAAAAAGGGTACGGTACAGCGTTTAGGCGCAGAAGTTTCTGGCCACCAGGGAACAACGTACAGATTACCCAGGGGGTGCTAAGTTCGGTTTAAGATCGGGTGGCATAAGGAATACGTAATATGCAATAGCCCCGACTAGAGGTAAAAGGTTAACGTACAGACACTGAGTTAGAAGGGTATGTTGTCCATGTGAGGGCTAATTTCAGGTGTGGATATAATGAGCGGTTACGACGATGAGGATGGATTGACCCGCATTTGGTGAGTTTGAATGTTCAGTGTTTTTTAATCTTTGCCACAATCTAGTTTAAGCAGGGTCACTATGAACTCTACCCTGCCATCTGTTGGTGGTCTGTTGTAAAGGCCTTTTGAGGCTGCTGTCATTTGCATGGTTCCACCCACCCCGGATTGCATGATGGGAGTGCTTGTCCAAAGGGTCATTTCAGCTGCTGTGGGATCCCCAGTCTCTTTGTTATGGGGGCAGGAGTAATGCAGTGTATTTTGCTGTTCATTTTGGATCAAGGAGAGAGTAACAGTACCTGGCATTTGAGGCCTGAGAGCTTCACCCCTGCCTGAAAAGTACTCATCAATAAGGGGACTGGGTTCCAAATGACCAAGGCTTGGTTAGGGAGGAATGGATGTTTGTTTGGTTTTTGCTGGTCCGTGTTCGTGGCAGTTGGTTTCTGCCTTGGTGTGTAAAGACAGAGGCATTTTTTAATTTCTTGGAGTTGTTGTTAGTGGTGCAGTCATTTGCCTTAAGCTCATACCGTTGGATCTTTCTCAGGGTAGGTTTTGGTTCTGAGAGGTAAAAGGCTGCTGTGTGTGTGGTGTTATGGAATGAGGTAGAAAAGATTGATTATAGAGGTGGTGCATGTGCCACAAACGTTGTGGGGGTGTGCCCCCCCACCCTAGCTCTGGTCCCAGAGGCCAGAATTTGCATAAACCCACCCACTGACCTGTGATTAAGAATCTGGTTTCAGAGTGTGTCACAAAAACTGTGTCCCACAGCTTAACTCCCAGAATCCCATCTGCAAAATTTTCTTGCTGTCTGAGTAGTAAGGAGCCTTTTCCCCAACAATTGAGTTGTTTTCAGCATGGAAATGAGATCATAGGCCAGCAATTTATCACTTTTTATCTGTGCATAAATCCAAAAATGGATTAGAACTATAAAAAACTCTATTTTTAAACTAGAATCATACAAAGGACACAGAATATGCATTTACAGGTTTCACAAGAAATCCATAGCACTAAATGTAAATATCCTTTTTCAATCATTCTTATTTCACCATGTTTTGGAACCCATGTCCCTTGCCTAACGAGATGTATATAGGTTCGGATGAGTCCCAAAATCATGAACTGCTAAGTTCCGTTCTACTGTCCTTGATTCATATCACCGGAATAACTGCACTTTATTACCCCTGCCCTAATAAGAAAGAAACTGAGGATCCCACAGCAGCCAAAATGATCCTTTGGACAAGCACCCCCATCATGCAATGCGTGGTGGGTGTGACCATGCACATCAGCAACAAAGAGCCTTTACAAGAGATCCACAACAGATGTCAAGGTAGAGTTCATTCTCACCCTGCTTACATCCTCCCCCCAGCCAAGAATTGGTGATCCTGATAAATCACACTCTCTATTATACCAACTCATTGGTATTGAATGCGACGTTATGGCTAGTAAAAGTAGCCACCCACCTCTGTCTTGTAGCATCCAGCTTAGGCCTTGTTAACACATAAATCAGTGGATTGTTCTCTGTCCACACCTGACACTGAGCGCCACACAAGTAGTCTCGAAATTTCTCAGCGATGGCCCATTTCAAGACCAAGAACTGCAGCTGGTGGATGGGATAGCGAGTTTCGCTATCAGACAGTCCTCAGCTCCCAAACCTTCCAAACTGGCATCAGCATGCAGGATAAACGGTTTGTTTGGGTTAACAAGGACTAGGACTGGCACATGAATCAGGCAAATAATGATTTCCCGTAAAGCCCTGTCACTTCTCTCATCTCGCCATGTCCCAAATGGAGAAGAGAGGATCCCCTCCCATGTCCCAGGCCAAGAACACTAAGGGGAGATGAGATGGTCATGGTTCAGTCCAAGTTTGTTAGTGGTGCAGAAAGGAAAAGTTCTGTTTTCAGTTCAGGTCAACTGGAATTGTTGTTGCAATGGGGAAAAAATGTTTCTCATCTAGTTCTTATATGCTTTGGTGAGAGGGGACAGGTAGAGGTTTTTTCTTTCCTTTGGAGCTCAAATGGCCCACTTTTTCTCCGCTTTTTGCTCCAGCTTGATTTTTCTCTTGCATCTCAATTTTCTTTTTCCTGGCCTCATTCCAGAGCATTCACAGTCCAATTCTCTATCCTAACCCTGAGTCCTGTACTGTACCCTGAATGTTTCATTCTATATCCACCCCAGAGCCAGTGCCTTCATCCCTCTGCACTCCAACTCGCTGTCCCATATAGCCTGATTTAGGGTATACTAATAATATTAATTTGGATAATTTGATGAAAATTTAATTTATTAGCTTACATTTTTTTAATTTAATTGAGTTACAAAGTTACAGTTGCATTACTGCTATTCAGAAGATACATATGGCATTATATGCAACAAAGTTTTGGTTAATATACTCACAGCCTTCCTTGATAACCTGCGGTAAGAGACACAGGACCAGCCATGCAGTTCAGGTTTCTCAATTCTTAAGTGAAAATGCAGTGCTTAGTAAAAGCTAGTGTTACTTAGAGTTTACTTGAATATGTTAAAATTTAGAATCAAAACCTAATAAACAAAGAATAAAAACTTATGGAAACCGAACTTAGCCTAGTTCCCTTGGAACATAAAGTTTAAGAACAAGTACAGCCTCCTGATAGTACATAGAGAGAGAGTGGAGGAAGTAAGTCAGAATGATAGAGCAAAGTGCTCTAGCGAGGTGGGTTACCTCTTTTATAGGGCACAAGGGCCGGATATCCTTCCTCCTATGCCCAAATTTCATTCCTCACCCACAAAACATTAGGGTACGTTTACTTCATAGGCTAGTATGTTTGTGCTTGTTGATGACATGTACATATGCACATAAGTTACCTTGTGGTGTACCTGTTAAATCTGTGGGTACAACACTGAAAAAAACCCTTTGCCATTCTCCATTGTCGATTGGTCTAGGTAAAGGTCTTGGACAGGCATGGGTACTTATCTATTTAAGTAACATGATAAAGGTCAAGTATCAGAGGGGTAGCCGTGTTAGTCTGGATCTGTAAAAGCAGCAAAGAATCCTGTGGCACCTTATAGTCTAACAGACGTTTTGGAGCATGAGCTTTCATGGGTGAATACCCACTTCTTCAGATGCATGTGGTGGAAATTTCCAGGGGCAGGTATATATATGCTAGCAAGCAAGCTAGAGATAACGAGGTCAGTTCAATCAGGGAGGATGAGGCCCTGTTCTAGCAGTTGAGGTGTGAAAACCAAGAGAGGAGAAACTGGTTCTGTAGTTGGCAAGCCATTCACAGTCTTTGTTCAATCCTGAGCTGATGGTGTCAAATTTGCAGATGACACACTTACACACAACTATTTCAAATGTGATGACAATATATATCTCCAGATCAGTGGCACTGCTATGGGCACCCTCTTGGCCCCACAATATGCCAATATCTTTATGGCCGACCTGGAACAATGCTTCCTCAGCTCTCGTCCACTCACGCCTCTTCTCTACCTATGCTACATTGATGACATCTTCATCATCTGGACCCATGGGAAGGAGACTCTGGAAAAATTCCACCACGATTTCAACAGCTTCCACCCCACCATCAACCTTAGCCTGGACCAATCTACACGGGAGGTCCACTTTCTTGACACCACGGTGCAAATAAGTGATGGTCACATTAACACCACCCTATATCGAAAACCTACCGACCGCTATGCCTACCTTCATGCCTCCAGCTTCCATCCCGGACACATCACACAATCCATTGTCTACAGCCAAGCACTGAGGTACAACCGCATCTGCTCTAACCCCTCAGACAGAGACCAACACCTACAAAATCTCCACCAAGCATTCTCAAAACTACAATACCCGCACGAGGAAATAAGGAAACAGATCAACAGAGCCAGACGTGTACCCAGAAGCCTCCTACTGCAAGATAAACCCAAGAAAGAAACCAACAGGACTCCACTGGCCATCACATACAGCCCCCAGCTAAAACCCCTCCAACGCATCATCAAGGATCTACAACCCATCCTGGATAATGATCCCACACTTTCACAGGCCTTGGGTGGCAGGCCAGTCCTTGCCCACAGACAACCTGCCAACCTGAAACATATTCTCACCAGTAACTGCACACCGCACCATAATAACTCTAGCTCAGGAACCAATCCATGCAACAAACCTCGATGCCAACTCTGCCCACATATCTACACCAGCGACACCAGCACAGGACCTAACCAGATCAGCTACACCATCACTGGTTCATTCACCTGCACATTCACCAATGTAATATATGCCATCATATGCCAGCAACGCCCTTCTGCTATGTACATCGGCCAAACTGGACAGTCTCTACGGAAAAGGATAAATGGACACAAATCAGACATTAGGAATGGCAATATACAAAAACCTGTAGGAGAGCACTTCAACCTCCCTGGCCACACTATAGCAGACCTTAAGGTGGCCATCCTGCAGCAAAAAAACTTCAGGACCAGACTTCAAAGAGAAACTGCTGAGTTTCAGTTCATCTGCAAATTTGACACCATCAGCTCAGGATTGAACAAAGACTGTGAATGGCTGGCCAACTACAGAACCAGTTTCTCCTCTCTTGGTTTTCACACCTCAACTGCTAGAACAGGGCCTCATCCTCCCTGATTGAACTGACCTCGTTATCTCTAGCTTGCTTGCTAGCATATATATACCTGCCCCTGGAAATTTCCACCACATGCATCTGAAGAAGTGGGTATTCACCCACGAAATCTCATGCTCCAAAACGTCTGTTAGTCTATCAGGTGCCACAGGATTCTTTGATGATAAAGGTCGATTTTTCTCTCTGTGTAAAAGGTCACAATATAGATATGCTAACTTTGCCTTAGCTTAACATACAGGATATGGCCTGTAGGTCCTCATAAGTCATGTGTCTCAGTCCCCTAATCATTTTTATTGCCCTCTGCTGGACTCTCTCCAGTTTGTCCACATCCCTTCTCATGTGGGTCCCAACCCCAAAAGTACTCAAATTTCACCCCATTGGCCCCAAAATGCCAGCTTTTAATATGTAAATAGGGTGCTGCCATGGTCAAGTCACTCCCGAGCTCTCCAATGGAGCCTGCTGGCAGATAACAAGATGAAAATTAGCCAGGATGTCACTGAGGGCTGGTCTACACTATGGGGGAAAATCGATCTTAGATATGCAACTTCAGCTACGTGAATAATGTAGTTGAAGTCGAAGTATCTAAGATCAAATTACTCACCGTCCTCATGGCACGAGATCGATGTCCGCGGCTCCCCCTGTCGATTCCTCAACTCCATTCGGCTTGGTGGAGTTACGGAATCGATATAGGCACGTTCGGGGATCAATATATCGCGTCTAGATGAGGCGCGATATATCGATCCCCAAGCAATCAATTGCTCCCAGCCGATACGGCGGGTAGTGAAGATGTACCCTCAGTCAAATCCCTGTGATCCCCGCAGGTGGTATCGGAAAGCTCCAAGATGGCTCACTTCCCTTTCTCTCATCAGCTTCAGGCCCCAGGGTTACAAATGCACAAACCAGTTGGGATTCTCCCCTGGCCTCAGGGTGTGGGGCTGCTCTGAGGGGATGGACTTGCACACTTGGGATATTAGTGCAAAGTTACAATTTCAATTTCTCTTAGAGAAATTGGAGGGCAATTTATATTTGGTAAAAATCTTATTTAGTGAAAGGAAAGCTGCAGTGACAGCCTGGTTACTGGGGTGCAAAACACTTTCCTCCTGGGAGAAACAAGAAGTTAGAATTAGAAATGTACATCGTTTGTTCCAGTGTTGGTATAGGTTTAATTTTGCTTCTGTGTACGTTTGTTTCAGGCTGTGACCGCTTAATATTTGGGTTTTAAATTAAGCCCTGTGTTTGGTTTCCATTTTTCATTTAGGTTTTGGTTATTGATGGGATCTTTAAGAGAACTTTGGATTCAGTACTAAAATTTGGACAGATTAGAATATTGAAAGAAAACCCTGTTTACTATTTTATTTTAATAAAGTTTGTATTGCTGTAAACCCTGGCCGGGGGGAGAGGAGATGAGCCTGGCCTTTAACTGAGAAGGAGCAAAGTCATGGCCCCCGTGAAGGGTGGGGCCAGGTGATGGGGGGCACAGCCCCCCAATTTTTTTTGTCTAGCCCATCTCAGTCCCCCACTAAAGGAGAAGAGGCTGATGCCACCCCTACTGGTCACTGGGTGTCACTGCTGCTCCATGGGAAACATGCTCTGTGCCTTACCCGGATTGGCAGGAAACACACTCTGTGCATTACCGTGACTGGTCCGTGGGTGTTACT
The DNA here is from genome assembly GCF_007399415.2 of Gopherus evgoodei. Classification (NCBI taxonomy): domain Eukaryota; kingdom Metazoa; phylum Chordata; order Testudines; family Testudinidae; genus Gopherus; species Gopherus evgoodei. The sequence continues at coordinate 2,492,232 of NC_044340.1, forward strand.
GCTCCTAGAAGGCAGACACACGCTGTGCATTTTGCCACGTGACCACTGGGTGACACTGCTGCGCCAAGGAAAACACCTTCTGTGTGTTACTCTGACTGCCCACTGGGAGTCACTGCTGCTCCAAATGAGACATAAGAATGGCCAGACTGGTTCAGATGCAAAGTCCATCTAGCCCAGTATCCTCCTGTCTTCTGACAGTGGCCAGTGCCAGGTTCCCCAGAGGGAATGAACAGAGCAGGGAATCATCAAGTGATCCATCCCCTGTTGCCCATTCCCAGCCTCTGGCAAACAGAGGCTACAGGCACCATCGCTCCCCACCCTGCTAATAGCCCTTGATGGATCTATCCACCATAAACTTATTTAATTCTTTTTTGAACCCTGTTATAGTCTTGGCCTTCACAACATCCTCTTGCAAGGAGTTCCACAGGTTAACTATGTAACTGCCCTGAGTTTACCCCTCCTCCCCTCCCCAGGTTGTATATGGAAAAGAGGATGAGGATGAGGAGAGCCATGATGTGTCTGTCAGTGGCTGGTGCCTCAGTTTCCTCTAGGCAGCAGTGCTGCAGGCTCCTTTGGTCTGTGCCCATGCAACTGTGTCTGGGGAAGGGGGAGTAGAGGCTCATGCTCCCCAGCCCCATGCCCCTACCCCAGCAGCTGGGGAATCCAGGACAAATTTAACCCTGGTAGCTGGGCAGGGATTAGCCTGGGCTAGGTTAGGGCTGGGGAGGAATTGGGAGGGAGACAGATGCACCTGCTGTGAGGGAAAATCCTCCCATTCCCTGCCAACCCCCTTCACTCCTTGCAGCACAGCACCCCCTAGAATTTCTTTCTCTGTCATGGGAGCTGTCTGCTGCCTGCTTCTCCCTTAGCGTCGTCTCTCCCCCACCGGAGCACTGGCATTGCCCATCTTTTGCAAACAGGAAGACCCCAGTGTGCCCCATGGCACTGCCCTGCAATTGTGGGGGCAGCTGTTGGATGGAGCCATATCGAAATATGGAGGTAGGCAAGGCTGGGGACCAGGACTCCTGGGTTCTCCCCTCAAATGTGGGAGGGGAGTGGAGGTTAGGGGGTAGAGTTGGGGAGGGGCAGGTCTGGGATCCAGGCAGGCCTCCTGCTTTTTCTGGTTTTCTCCACCTCCTGCAGCTGCCTCGGTCGTTTCAGTGCGTTTTTTATTCCAAATTCATTTGCTGACTTGTGTAACTCACCCCAGAGGTGGCTGCATCTCAGTGTTGGGTGAGGCACCCTTGGCTGCATCACCTCCTAACCGCGTCTCTCTTCCCCTTTGGGTGACTCTGCAGCACTCGGCAAACATCCACAAGATCATGGGGCACTTTGTGCATTGGGCAGGCAGGGGCCAGGCTCCCAGCCCTCCCTCCAGAGAATGGGACCCAGCACCCCCTACTTTTTACAGGGATTAACAAGGGGCAAAGGGGAGCAAATCAGAGGAGGAGGTGGCCAGGGTCTGAGCAGGGGGTGGAAATTGACTAGTTGGGGGGTCAAGCAGCTGGAGGCAGAGTTAGGAGAGGGACTGAAGGGCAAAGTCAGGGACGGGGGAAGGAGCTGGAGTTAAGCCCAGAGGGACGCACTGCCAGAGGGTTAAACCCCGGTACAGGCAGGGGCCGAATGGTAACAGTTATCCCACTGGGCTGAGACTCCAGTGTTTTCAAACATGGGAGCAGAGGGCTTTTTTATTTCCCCTCCCACAGGCAGCACCTCTCAGCATGGGCTTCCCAAGGCTGGACTCTTAAAGGCACAGGCATCCCACTGCCTAGACACTGCAGCTCCTCTCTGATGTAACCTTCTGAGGTGCTACAGTAGGAAACTCAATTCAGTGAAACTAGGCATTCCCTATACGCCCCCCAGCCAGGGGGCTGTGCACCCCCTTCCCTGAATTTCTCCAACCCCTCCTCCCTCAGTGGTCAGGTAGTTACATGCAGCGCTGCCAATGTTGTCATTGGTTGCAAATTTGAATGGAAATTGAAACGTTAACACACACTTTAAAAGCAGATACAACGAGTGAAAACTGCTTGTACCTGAGAAAGTAAAATAGGTTTGGAAAGTCTGGACAAAGCCTGGTTTCCTCACCCAGCTGTTGTGTTTGCTGACAATGTCAATGCATTGGCTTCGGCAATGTTGGCCAACCTTAGAATTTCAAATGATAATTTGTAAGCGAGGTGTGAATGAGCTCTCTCCTGGCAGCTAGTGATGACCAGGGTTCAGAGGAGGCTTTGGAATCAGACTGTATTTACATTAACTCACCTACTCTGCTGAGGCATCCAGCGGACAGAGCTGGGCTGCCTCTGCTCTAGGTGCCTGGAGGAGGGAAGGTGTGTGGGGCTCCAGCCTGCGACTCTTCCTCCCTCCTGCCAAGCCCTGACTATTAATCCCTGTCCTGGCACTTCTTTCTTCAAGCGCCACGTGGGCCAGAGGAAAAGTGTGGTAGGAAGCAAAAGGGCCAAGCTTGCGAACATCAGGTGCAGCAGCAAGAATCCCAACGATCAGGGTAGCAAGTTCTAGCGCCCTAACGCATTGTGGCCATCCCAGCCAAAGACCTGGCTCTAGGAGGTGTGAGTCACCCAGCAGGAGGGGAAAGATTCACTCTTAAACAGCTGGAGACATGGAAGTTGAGCTCTGGGCTTTACCACAAGCATGGGTGGCAAGTTTGTAGAAATTTTGGTGGTGCCCAGAAACCGCTCCCCAACTCCACCCCCACCTGCCTAAGGCTCTGGGAGGGGGCTTGGGGGGGGAGGTCTGGGGTGCAGATCCTGGGCTGGTGATTAGAGTGCAGGAGGGGTGCAGTGTGCAGGCTTTGATATGGAGTTTGGGGGCAGGCTCCAGGCTGGGGCAGGGTTGTAGGAAGGGGTAAGAGGTGCAGGCTCTGGGAGGGAGTTTGGGGATGGGAAGGGCTGAGGATGAGGGATTCATGATGCAGGAGGGGGCTCAGGATCAGAGTGAGCTCAGGGCTGGGGGCGTTGGAGAGGCTCAGGGCAGCCTTCCTTGCCATTAGTGGTGGGCAGGCACTAGGACCCTGGGGCAGCAGACAGCAGTTCTGCCCAGAATCCCTCTACTCCAGCAGCAGGAGCAGGCAAGGGACAGGCACACGCTGCTTTTTGTCAGGCAGGGACGCAGTGTGACAGGGGGGAACATGCAGGTGCCAGGGGAAGAGACCCAGCTCCAAATATTGCTGGAGTAGGGCCCCCAGCCATGAATATTCCTGGAGCCCGAACACCGCAAATGTATATAACCTGTCGCCTATGACCACAAGCCAACACAAGGTCCCACTGAGATTTGAACTCAAATTACAGGAGTCAGAGTCCTGAGTGTTGCCCATTACACCATGGGACCAGCTTGTACTGCCTTCTCTGCACATCGGTGACCCTCATGGGGCTGGCTTGTGTAAGGGGGCTCTTGGCCCTTTACTAAAACTTAGTGTGTGTGTGTGGCGGGGGGTTGGTTGGCTAGTTCCCAGCATCAATAGAAGGGGGAAGGATCAATGGGAAATCAGGACCCTGAGTCTGACCGTCCCCAGGGGCAATGAGGAGAGGCCACAGCTCCAAGTTAGCTGCTCTGACAGGCCAGACAGTGTAATGAGGGAGTCACCAGTCACTAGGGAGTCCCCTTCTCCATGTGAGCTGGAACTGCCTGGGTGAGAGTGGGGCAGAGCTAAGGAGAGAGCAGGAGCCTGAGAAGAGCTGGGGAGCAGACCTGTGCAAGTGTAGTGCCAGAAACATGTAGGAATTTGCAACCTGTAGCAGTTACTGATACCTGAGGTTGTTCTTATTTGCTGACTTGTCCTAATTGGCTAAAACTTGACAGTGGTTTCTCTAGCAAAGGCCAGTCCCTGGCCCCTTGGTCCAGACATCCTCCTTCATATCAGGCGAGGGTGACCAGATGTCAAAGATGAAATATCGGGAAGCGGGGGATGGAGCAAAAAAAAGCCAGAGGGCCCCCCCCACCGCCAAGCAGCAGTGGCATAGCCCCATCTCCAACCAACTCTCGACTCCAACCCCCATTACGCCCCCAGCTCCCCCATCCCCTCACTCCTGGGCCCAGCCTGGGCTCCAAGCTCTGCAGCCGAGCCATGATCCAGGCCCCTCCTGCAGCTCCTGGGCAAGGGGTGAACCAGGCAGCTCCTGGCAGGAGCATGTCCGCCCCACTTGTGTCTCCACCCCCCGCCCACCTGGGCCCTGCCTGCTCCACGCTGCCCCCAGCCCCAGTGCGCTGCCCTGCAGGCTGCAGGGCTGGAGCAGCTTCTGAACTGCGCTCCCGGCCATGGCCCTGGCGCGTGTGCAAACCTGGGAGGGAGGACGAATGCTGTGTGCTTGGGGAAGAGGCAGGGCCAGGGCGAGGATTTGAGGAGGGATCCAATGGGGCAGTGAGGGGATGGGGCTGGGGGCAGGGCCAGGGCCGGGATTTGGGGAGGGACAAACAAGCAAATATAGGGACAGTCCTGGTGAAATCGGGATGTCTGGTTACCCTACATCAGGCTTCAAGTTGAGAATCATGTCCCATTCCCGCTCTGAGGGAGGGGAGACTTTGAAACGCACTCTCTGTGCGACTGCACATGGCTAAGTAAAGAGAACAAACCCGAAATTCCCCCCCCCCCCGTGCTTTGGGAGCCAGGTTTGTGGTGGGAATTCTGTAGTTCAGATGATTTCACACCTGGTCATACTGATTCTTTACCAGTTTCTCTGGCATTGGGGCATTTTTTTTCTCTGATGGCTGAGTGGCTAAGATGTAGGAGTTGAAATCCAGTAGGGTTTCTCTGTGCAGGTTTGAATCCTGCTCACAGCGAGGTCTGTGTTTTAGCCAGTCTCTCACCTAGGCAACACCTCTGTACAACCCCCTGAGACACATTCAATTCTCTCCCCACCCCAAGTAAATCCTGTTCTGCTCCTTTCATAGAGATCCCTGGGGCACCACCTCACACTGTGTCCCTGAGGGGTCAGACAAACTCTCAGCACCTGAAGCCTCTGCCACTCACCTGATGCCCCATAGATCAGCCATAGCCCTGGTTCTGCTCCTCTCTCTAGAGTATGAAGAAAGCCAAGTCAGCGACTCCATGGGAACTATGGGGCTGCAGAACCAACAGAGAAAAAATAGGTGCTCAGCACCCACTGGCAGCCAGCTCCCCCTCCACATACACACACTACAGGCCTTGCTGACAAGCTCCTCCTCTTCCCTTTCAGTGCCTCCCACTTGCCAATGGTCAGCTGTTCAGTGGGCTGCAGGAGGCACTGGGTGGGGAGGGGAAGGAGCAGGGATAGGAAGAGGTGGGGGTGGGAGAGGAATGGGGCAGGAAGCTGCAGGAAGGGAAGAGATGGGATGGGACTGGACGGAGTGGGGACTTGGCAGAAGGGATGGAGTGGGGGCAGGACCTGAAGAGGAAATGGGAGGATTTGTCCCAGACCCCTCTAGGGCCGGCCCTGAAGGGAAGCACCGGCTATCACAGTGATAATACAATTGACCAGCATTGCAGGGGAGACTGAGGGAGATCCACACTCATCAGGTCTTTTCTCTCCCCCACGGTGAGCCTGACACTGCTCTCTCCTGGCTCTTACTCTAGCAGCAGGACACCAAGAAGCCATTTCCCCACAGGAAGTTCATTGAGTGTCCCTGTGGTGCTGGGGGGTGGGGTTGGCACTGCTGCTGCTGGCTCTGGGGCTGGCGGGGGGGGGGTTGATGTCTGCACAGACTCTCAGCTGCCAGGCTGGAGGGGGCACTTGAGACCTTATCAGACTGGCTCAGTGAAGATGGGGGGTTGCCAGAGCAATACAGATGCTCTCCAGAGCACGGAGCAGCGTCCACCCATGCAGCCAGGCAATGAGCATTTCCCACAGCCTGGAGCCGAGGGGGAGGCGGCAACTGCTGTTCCAGCTCCTGGGGGACAGGCCCTGTCAGCCAACAGACACTTCTTACTCACCACAGCTAACAGGAATGGTGCCAGAGGTCTGCAAGGCAGGGAGTGGGGATGGAAGGTCCTCTGTGCAACTGAGCAAGGATAGTACCAGGAAAGGGGCATCTGTGAAAGAGACCCCCCACACCTCTCCTCCTCTGGGCACCTAGAGCAGAGGCAGCTGGTGCTGACGGCTCCAAGGGAAAGCTTAAAAGCCACAGAGCAACTGAGGTCAGGGCTAGAGGAGGGCAGGACCATGCCTATGTGTGGCCTTCAGACAGGCACAAAAACACCCAGTCAGGCTTCTCCCTGCCATGCCAAACACCCACTGAAGGTCACCAGCACGTGGGGCAGCTGCTAATGCTCTGTGGATAACATCACAAGTTGGTAGGAAAGCAGGGCCAGCCCCCATGGTGGGGCCTCTGACTGGTCCCACTCAAGGTGCTCATTTTTGCAGTGGGGCAGGAGATTTTACCCCAAGAGGCTTTTCCCGAGCTGGCAAGAAACAGAGAAACACCCAGGCTCCGAAGACGCTATGTAGCAAGTACCCTCCAGCACAGGGACAGGCGGACATGCTAGCCTGGGCAGCCGCCCATTTTCTTTGGCAAATCAGGAAGGGCAAAGGCTAGACTTGAAGCACTTGGGTCTCATGTCCCAGCCTTTGTGATGCCCACCCTGCAACTCCTTCCCGGGGCTCTAGCTGAAGCCAGAGCATTGGCCTGAGCAGCCAAGAAGAGGTTCCAGCCCTGAAGGGAGCAGGACTTTCAGCACGAAGGTAAAACTGCAGAAACACAATCACCAAGGGACTCGAGACCTCAATCTTCTTATTCACACTCAGAGACCTTATCCATTAGGCCATATGGTAACACAAAAAAAACCCCTCCAAGCACTTCTTTGGAAAAGTCGAACATTGTGTTTCTCAGGTCATCTACTGAGGGGGGCCGAGACTCTCTTGGCACAAGAAGTTGAGTTCCCAGCAACACGTGAGACTTAATTCTATGGAGCCAGGTGCGGGGCTTTGGCAGGGAGGCTCAGGCATGGGGGGATTAGGGTGCAGCGGATGGACCAGCTGTCTAGGTGTGGAGATTTAGTCACACTGAGGCACAGGAGGGAGGAGGAGGAGGAATCCTGCTGACAGGCAGTGGATGTGCAAAAAAAGAGGAGGGGTTCCTGGGACTTTTTTGCCTCTCTTTTGCCTACCTGCTCGTTCTTGTGGTGAATGGTGAAAAGGGTCTCAACTAGCTCAGTTGGTAGAACATCAGGCTCTTAATTTGAAAATCCAGCGTTCAAGCCCCTATCTAGACATTCAGCTTTTAAGTGGCCTTGGGTGCCAGGAGCCAAATGATTCCTGGTGCTGTCCACCAGCCACATGCAGATTCCCAGAATCCATGGCCATTTCCTGGAAAGGTTCCTTTCCTCAGGAATCAGGAGAGAGGCCACATCCACAGGAGCAGATCTAGAACAAGCAGTCTCTGGCTGACAGGAAGAGCTTTGGGGCCAGGTGCTGAGAAAGCTCAGAGGGAAACCAGCAGAGATGAAGGGAAGAGAGACAGAGAAGCAATGAGTGTACAGAGGGCAAGTGTACAGGGGTTTCAGGTCTGGCTATTGTGGGGAACTTCCCTGGTTTATACATGACCCTGGTGCAATTGGCCAGAGAAAGGATCTGAGTTCCCACCTGCTTACCCAGAGGCCTGCCTGACCCCAAGGACGCTCTTTCTACTCTCATGTGTGGCAGAGTCTTCATAACCCCAACAAGGCTGGTCCCAGGAATCCTGGGGGGGCTTGACCCCCAATCTTGTCGTGCTCACTTGAAAAGGGCTACAGTGTCCCCATTCTGGGGTACTCTCTCCACTCTGGGCACTTCCCTGACCCACTCATCATTGCATTGCATTGCTTCAAGCAAATACAATTTATTACCCAGCAATTAATGTAAAACATAAGGAAAGATTAAAGGAAAACATGTCACCTGTTCTGTTGTGCAGGAAGAGCACAACCAGGGTCTCTGGAGTGTCAAGGCAGGTCACAGTCTCTCCCTCACATGTCCCAGGCCTCCTTCCCAGGTCCTGGCTGTGCTGCAGGGACACCACGGGCTGGACACTTGCTCTGGCAGTGGCCACATACTCTAGGTGACAGGACCATTGTTCCCAGTGTCAGCCCCCATGTAGGGGATATGATCCCCCCATCCCCGAAGGTCTGGCCTGCAAGGCCTCTTGATTGGTGGCATCTCCTTGTGCTGGGCCTTCTGCCCAGGGTCCTTTTCACTCTCCCAAGCTGCTCCCTGCAACCACCTCCAGCCCCAGTGCTGCTGCGGCTCTGCCTCCAGCTCCCTGGTCTGCTCCTCTGACCTCTTTGGCTCTGCTTGCTGCAGTTCTTCTCCCAGCATAGATCTGCTCCCAGGGCATCTTCTGTGGCTCATGCTGCTCTGGCTCAGTTCCTAGAATGGATCTGCTCTGGTTTTCCCTGGCTGGCACAGCTCTTCTCCCCGCCTCTTCTCAGGCTCCTGCTTTCTCCTTAGTTGGGTCCCACTCTGGCCCAGGTAGTTCCAGCTCATAGAGATGATGGGATCCCCTGTCCTGGTGACTCCCTCATTACACTGCCTGGCCTGTCAGTCGGGCTAACTTTGGAGCTTTCGCATCTCTCCATTGCCCCTGGGGACTGTCAGTCTCAGGGTCCTGATTTCCTATTAATCCTTCCCCGTTCTATTGGTACTGGGAACTAGCCAACCAAAAACCCACTGAGCTTTAGTAAGGGGCCAACAGTCCCTTACACGAGCAAGCCCCATGAGGGTCACCAGTGTGCAGAGACAGCAGCATAAGCTGGTGCTATGGTGTAACGGGGCAGCACTCAGGACTCTAAATCCTGCAATCTGAGTTTAAATCTCAGTGGGACCTTGTGCTAAACCCCTGGAGCTCTCAGTGTTCAACTTCCCTGTTTCCAGCTGTGCAAGAACAAATCTTTCTCCTTCTGCTGGGTGACTTGCCCACTAGGGCCTGGTTGTGATGGCCACAATGGGTTGGGGCTTTAGAACTTACTACCCTGGTTGTTGATTCCTGTGGTTTGGCCAGATGCTTAGAATTCTCACAGCTTCACCTGATGCCCACAAGTTTGGCCATTTTGCTTGCAGCCATATGTTCCCTCTTGTCCACATGGCACTTAAAGGAAGGAGTGCCAGGGCCAGGCCTCATAGTCAGGGATAGGCAGGATGGAGGAAGAGTCCCAGGATGGAGCCCAACACACCTTTCCTACTCTAGGCACCTAGAGCAGAGGCGGTTGGTGCTGACAGCTCCAAGGGAAGGCTTAAAAGCTACAGAGCAACTGAGGGAGGGGCAAGGGAAGGGGAGGACCATGCTTATGCATGGCCAGCAGATAGCCAAAAAGACACCCGGCCAGCCTGCTCCCTGGCATGCCAAACCCGCACTGAAGACATACTTAATACACTCAGTGATCAGGAGGAAAACCTGTCAAAACGTGTGTGCGAGGAGAACCTGCTTGGCTTGGAAGGGAGCAAGAAAAAAGAGCGAAAAAAATAACCAGTGAGAGAGCGAGAGCAAAAAGAACATGGAAAGCAGAGAAAAAAATAAAAGGAGAGAAAAAAATAGAAAAAGAAGGAAAGAAAGGAAGAGCATGACAGATAGTGGGGAAAAAAGAAAGCAAGAACATACAAGCTAGAGAAGGAAAAGAATGAAAAAGAACGAATGAAACACGAGCGCTAGTTGAAGCTGGAATGAGACAGTCAGAGAAAGGACAGACTGACCCGTTAATCAAGGTTGCACCCTAGATTCTCCATGTTAGGGGGCACAGGCCTCCTATTTCCATCCTGGCCCTGCTTGGGGGGACCATGCATAGATGCCTGTAGCAGAGTTTATCTCTGTTCCAGCCCTGAAGGAGTTAAAACAGCCCCTGGATAAGGGCTGGGGGCTGGAGAAAGTAGCCTTTTAGGCTGGGCTGATTGGGGAATTTGCAGCAGCTGGGGCCATGCCCCAAACTGAGCAACAGGCCCTTATATAAGGGCAGAGAAGCTAGGCGCCAAGACAGTCTCTCTCTGCATTCAATAAGAGAAGGGCCTGGCTGTAGAGAACTGAATAAGGCATCTAGGGTAAAGCAGGGCTGGGGAAAGGCTGGAGAGCTCTTGCCTGGAAAGCCCCAGGCTATGGCATAGAAGTGGGCCAGGAGGTACTGGGGTTGCAGGGTGCAACCCAGGGGTAGGCCAAGGCAGCAGGTCCAACCCCCTTTGCTGCTGATGAAAGGCTAATACTGCAGTCTGCCCCAGGGCATGGGGCTAGCTAATGACTGGGCAGTTGCCAAGACCCTGAGGCAAAGTGGGGATAGAGGATGGGGGGTTCCCAGGGAGGGGAAACCCCTAAGAAAGAGGAAGGGGTTACTGTCAGGGGGCAGAACCCCACATAAAAGGGGCACCGGGGTCCAGGGAGGGGACATGGGGCCAGTAGCCAAAAGGCAGATCACCGGCCTGCAGAGGGCGCTCCAAGCTGGAATTTGAGCTAATTCCCAAAGCGACCAGTAGGAGCCATGGCGGGGTGAGTTGCACCCAGTTACAGTGCCTATTGACACCCCCATGCTCCATGAAGGGGGACAAGTCCCCCCATACCTTCAGGGCCACTGAAAGCAGGTTCAGGCCCCTGTGAAAAAATTTTAAGGCCCCTCAGCAAGAGTGGACCAGCTAAACAGGGCAATGAAGCCAGGAAAGCCAGGCCCTGGGCCCTCTTCTGGACCACTGGACCCCAGTAATCTGTACCGGCTTTCCCCTTGCATGGCAATGGTGGTGCATTCACGCACTGCCACGCCTTTTAGTATCATGACTATTTATCTGTACAATAGCAGCACCTACAGAGAGCGGGGCAGACTCAAACCCCTGTTGTGCCAGAAGCTGCACAGACAAAGAGACAGTCCCTGCCCCAGCTGAGATCAGGGCCCCATTGGACCAGGCACTGCCCAGGAACAGCGAGGGACAGGCCATGCCCCAGAGAGTTTACTGGTGCCATACCCAAAAAGTGGGAGGAGAAACAGAGGTCCAGGGTCACACAGCAGCACTGAGAGTAGAACCCAGGAGTCTTGGCTCCTTCTGCTCTAACCACTAGATCCCACTCTGCTCCCAGAGATGGGGCTAGAACCCAGGAATCCTGGCTCCCCAAAAGGTGGGGAGTGGGGTCTAGTGGTTAGAGGAAGGGAGGCTGGGAGCCAGGACTCCTGGATTCCATTTCCAGTGCTGGGATCAGGAACCAGCGCTCCAAGCATGTGCTTGTGGGTGGTACTCCAGTCCCTGCCCCCCTTTTTTTTGGAGGAGGGGAGTGCAAAAAGCCAGGAGCAAGCCCTGAACCAAGATGTTCCTTGTCAACTGAGGCTTTCAGGCTGAGCTGGAACTGACCCTGCAATTCTGGCTTCAGTAGCAAGATGGCGCTCATGGCAGCCTGAGTTGCACAGGCTGGACTGCAGTTCAGGCTGCCCTGCCGCTGGAGAGCCGGAGCATCACCCCCCGTAGGATGGCTCTACGCACCAGCAAAGCAAGCACCTGCTGGGGGCAGCCCATTTGCGAGGGTGGCATGGGAGCTGAGAACCAATAGGGGGCTCTGGGAGCTGTAGGTTCTTGGTTAGCTCCCTGTCTATAGAGCAAGCCCTGGAGCAGGGAAAGAACTATATTTCCCAGCATTCCCTTGGCCACTACCAACTGGAAAAGAAGGAGGGGGACCTCATGCGGCAGCGTGCTGTGAGTGGAGAGTTGCACTGTGAATGGTAGGCAGGCCATATTTTTACATTAAAAAAACAGGACACTCCTTGGGGAAGGAAGCCCCACCCTGCCACCATCCACTCCCTCCGACTGCCCCTTACAGAAACTCCAACCCATCCAACTCCCGGCCCGCTCCCTGTCCCCTGATCACCCCCTCCTGGGACCCTTGCCCCTAACTGCCCCCCAGGACACCACCCCCTATCTAAGCACCACTGGTCCTTGTCCCCTGATTGCCCCCTACCGAGATCCCTGCCCCCTTTCTAAGCCTCCCTTCTCCTTTTCCCCAACAGCCCCCTCCTGAGACCCCCCCCCAACTTCCCCCCAGGACCCCACCCCCTACCTGCCCCTAACAAACCCCTGGGACTCCCATGCCTATCCAACCGCTGCCTGTCCGCTGACTGCCCCCCTCAACCTCTGACCCATCCAACCCCCCCGCTCCCTGTCCCTTGACAGCCCCTCGGGAACCCCATACCGCTTCTCCAACCCCCCAGCCCCTTACTATGCCACTCAGACCAGCAGGGAGAAGGGGCGGTTAGATGGGTCACAGGTTGGGGGGGGGCAGTCAGGGTGTAGGCAGCGGTTGGATAGGCATAAGAGTTCCAGGGGTTTGCCAGGGGACAGGTATGGGGTGTTGCCCTGGGGGGTTTCTCAGGAGGGGGCAATCAGGGGACAAGTACCAGTAATGCATAGATAGGGATTGGGGTCCTGGGTGTCAGTTAGGGGCAGAGGTCCCGGGAGGCGGTGATCAGGGGACAGGGAGCAGGGCGGGAAGTTGGATGGGTTGTGGTTTCTGTAGGAGGCGGTCGGAGGGAGTGGATGGTGGCAGGGTGGGACTTCCCTCCCCCTGGAGTGTCCTGTTTTTTGAATGTAAAAATATGGTCTCCCTACCACTCTTCCCTCACAGCACGCTGCTGCATGAGGTCCCCCTTCTTCCTTTCCAGTTGGTAGTTGCCAAGGGAATGCTGGGAAATGTATTTCTTTCCTGCTGCAGGGCTGGCTCTATAGGCAGGGAGCTAACCAAGGAACTACAGTGCCTAGAGCCCCCTGTTGGTTCTCAGCTCCCATGCTGCTCCTGCAAATGGGCTGCCCCAAACAGGGGCTTGCTTTGCTGGTGCCTAAAGCTGCCCCTACTCACAAGGCAGACTTTGTACAAACCATATCATCATTATATGAGAGTGGTGAATATGGGGCTTCCAGGTGCTGCTTTGAGCACAGCGTGCCACTCCTGGGCTTACATTGCAATGGAGACAGACCCTTAGAGTCCATCTCTCCTGGGATAAAGATGGCAGCATGGCTGGTCTGGGTCATCTGACTTGGGCTACTGGATGTAAAGCTGAGAGGCTAAAAACTGTGGTGTAGATATTTGTATTCACACTGAAGCCTGGGTTCAAAAACCCTCTCCCCTCATGGGGCCTCAGAGGTTGGGCTCAAGCCCATATGTCTGCAATGTAATTTTATAGAGGTTGGAAGGGAGTTTAGCAAGTGGAAATGGTAAAACCGCATTGAGGGGACTGGACCATTGACCTATCAGCTCTTAACACCCAAACTTTCAGTAACTCTATTATCAGTGCCTGTGAGTGTAATTTAAACCATAGGTCTACCTAGCTCTGAATCTTGTCTTCTGAGAGTAGCCAGTACCAGGTGCCCCTATAGCCACTTCTGAAGGCACCACTGGGAGTTGAACCCAGGATCTCCTGTTTATAAAACAAGTGCTTTTCATCTAAGCCATGGTGCCTGCTGTTCCCTAAAGCATTGTGTCTGCCCACACCTGACTCTCTGCCAATCCCCACTGGGCCCAGACAAGTGTTGCTAATGTTTGGATTCTGTAAAGCAGAGGAGCAGGTGGAATTTTACTCCCAAGGTATGTGTGTGATTTTTTGGACAGGTCTACACTACAAAATAAGGTTGGTGTAATTACATTACTTAGGCTGTCAATCAGGGCCGGCTCTACAGTTTTCACCGTATCAAGCAGCGCACCAAATTGCCGCTGTGGGGGGTGGGGGGCAGTCCTTGTGCCCCTAGGGCAACAGGTACGTTTCTGTGGTGGCGGCAATTTGGCGGCAGCTTCTATGTTTAGCTGAAGCCGCCACAGAAAAGCGCCTACCGCATTAAGGGCACACCGACTGCCCCTGCCATCTCCTGCGACAATTCGGTGTGCTGCTTGGGGGCAAAACAAGGGGGACTGCCACCTCTTGCAGATTGCCGCCCCAAGCACCAGCTTGGAATGCTGGTGCCTGGAGCCGGCCGGAGCCGGCCCTGCTGGCAATGCAGTTCTATCAACCTAATCCCAGTGTAGATAGCCGCTCAGCTGTCAGAACTTTCTGGAGCTATGAAAGGGGAGGGGACCAGCCTCTGTAGCAGGAATGCAGGGCAGGCAAGTTCACGGCAGGCATTGTGGGATACTGGTGGAGGCCAGTTATGATGATATAATGACCAGCAGCATTTACATTGACAATTTATCGCTTGAAGTTTGCTGCAAAAAGCTCTAGACCTCTCGTCGAGGTAGTTTTATTTTGTCATTAGAACAGGGCAGTTTTGTCACCAGACGTGGCATTGCAGTGTGTACACCAGCCACAAGCTGCTGACCGAGGGAGCATTGTGCATGTTTCACACATCTGAGCAATATAATGATGCTGAAATAACTTTGTAGTGCAGACCTGGCCAAAGATTCACACACACACACAGCTTGCAAGGAAAAGTTCACCTACTTCTCTGCTTTGCAGAATCCAAACACATGCAAAGCTTGTCAGGCCCTGGTGGGGATGGTAAGGAGTCAAGTGTGGGTAGACGCTGTCCCTTAACTACAGGCAGGAACCATGGCTTGTAAACCAGAGATTCTGGATTCAACTCCCAGTGGTGCCTTGTTGAGTAATTCTTGGGAGTACCTGGTATTGGCTTCTGTCAGAGAACAAAACACAGAGTTGAGTGGGCCTTTGGTCCAGCCCAGTACAGCTGTTTTCATGGTTTAAATTACACTCACAGGCACTGATAATAGAGTTACTGAAAGTTTGGAAGTTAAGAGCTGATATGTCAGTGTTCCATCCTGTCACATATGATCCCCTCCCTCTGGGACAGGGGCAGGTCTGGGCTCTCACACCAAATGGCTCATTGTGACTGCCAGAGTCTATGAGCAGCTCATTTAGTTTACACTGAGGGTTGAGTCCTGCTTTGTGCACTGTGTGTGAGAATGAAAATCGTAAACCACCCTTTCAAATAACAAATGCAGCAGTACATGTTATTGTCTCTGCCCCAAAGCACACAGACCAATGGAAAAATGCCATTGAGTCCATGGTAATACTCCACTGCCATTTTACCTTTTTCACTTGCTAAACTCCCTCCCAGCCTTGTGGGGTCCAGAGACCAGTATTGAGCCTGAGCCGAGATGTCTACGCTGCAAATTTACCACCCCACTGCCCAAGCCCTGGGAGCCTGAGTTCGCATGGGGCAGCCCTGGGTATTTCATTGCAGTGTGGACATAGCCTAGCATTATGTCTACACTGTCACCCAAGTCACTATTCTCAAATCCTGGGTCAGTTGATTCAGACTTGCAGGGCTTGTGCTGCAGGGTTATAAAATTACAGTGTAGACACTTGGGCTTGAGCCCAACCTCCGAGACCCCACGAGGTGTCAGGGTCTCCGAGCCAGGGCTCCAGCTTGAGCACCAAGAGCCCAAATCAGATCATCCAGGCCAGCCGAGCCAAAGAGATTTTGTCACAGTATAGATGAACTCTCAGGGTATGTCTACATTGCAACGTAAGCCCAGGGTAAGCAGAAGTCATGTCAGCAGCCCCAACACATAAAAATAAACTATGAGGAAAAGACCCACTCCCAAATAAGCTGGGCAGTATCCTTCCCCCTATGGTTCATAAGTCCAGCAACCAAAAGTCCTTTAACATGAGCCATCCCCTCTCTGCACCCCACTCACAGCTGTTGTCCTTAGTCAGTGCAAGCCCAGAGGTGCCTCTGTACAGTTCACCTGCCATCCTGGGTGGGAGAGGGGAAAAATAAGAAGGCACCGTACTCACTATGTTGTGTAGGGACTCACTCATCCCTCCACAGCCACTCTGTCCTAAAGTTGATCTGACACCTAAATTTTAGTATTAGGACCCAAACCCCAGTCCACTTGGCTTTGGAACCCATGTCCCCTGCCTAGCAAGTGCTATTGAATTGAGGGTGAGTCCCTCAGTCGGGGTCTGCCAAGCACAATTTTGCTGCCCTCAATTCACACAACAAGGATAACAATGCTTTATTTCTCCTGCCCCTATAAGACGGAGACTGAGAATCCAACACCTGCCAAAAGTCATAATTTCAGCAAGCAATCCAACATATTTCCAACATACTGTAAAATCCACATGCAGACTCATATATGAAACCTTGCAAGAAAATCTTCCTGAGGGGGTCTGAAGCACCTGCTGCTGGAGGGAGCCGTGGGAGCGGGATTGAGGGGCACTGGGAATAGGAGGGACCTGTGGTTGGGACTAAGGGGCACTGGGAATAGGAGGGGGCTGTGGGTTGGGATTGAGGTGCACTGGGAATCGGAGGGGGCTGTGGGTTGGGACAGAGGAAAAGGGCGAAGAGGAGCACGCTCTGGTTGGGAGGGAGGAGCAGTGTGCATAGGAGGGACTGAGGGTTGAGATTGAGGGGCACTGGGAAAAGAGGGGACATGGGTTTGGGCTGAAGAGCATCCTCCAGTAGGACAGGGGAAGGCAGCAGGTGATTCTCGTTCCTTAGGGATATTCTGTGTGTTTGTGTGTGTGTGTGTGCAGGGAAGGAACATGCTATATGCCCAGAGGTCTTTATTTCTCCAGCCTGCAAGGACATAGGGGAGGTCAGGAAGTTGCCCCTTCAATCCCACACACACAAAGGCCCTTCTAAGGAAAGGGAAAATCCTGAAGAGAAAAAGTAACATCAAAGAGGACTCCAGAAAGACAGACTTTGAAGATCTTGGTGAGTAGTTTATCACCTGACCAGGGACTTGAAGCCTGGATCCCTAGATTAAGAGTGTAGAAGTATGGAAAGAATTGACAAGGATTTGTAAGGGATGGCATGTCAGTCTGTTAGCAAGAGTTAGGCCAGCTGTAACCCTAATGACGTGAGACTTGTAGAAGCAGGGATAGTGTGAGGCGAGTAGGAAAAAACTATGTGAGAAGTTATCACGACCTTGCATGGATAATCATATACATAGACTGGCGCCCAGAAGTAAGAAAAATAAGATAGCAGGATAGCCTATGTATAAACAAAATGCAGCTGTTGCTCATTATTGTCTGTATTATTGCTTGCTATTGTCTGTAACAAAGGTATAAATGCTTGCTGTAATTGTTTACGTGGAAGAGACCTGTCCGGGACTGGAGCGACCCAGTGTCCTAGGGCACTCCTTCCCTCTATTGCAATTGCTGGAGTTAGAATAAAGTATTTGATTTTGCTGCACCCAAACAAAAAGCGAGAACTGAGTCTTTCTCTGACAATTTGGGGGCTCGTCCGGGATGGCAATGTCTACTGAGATACAGGCAGCTGCTATGGATCATTCCCCTTCGAACCCCATGGCGCCACAAGAGAGGTATGAGACCTTTTGAAATCTCTATTGGGGTGTCGTCGGAGGACTGTCCGTGGGGCCTTCTGTCTCTGTTGGGCTCACACCATCTGAACTTATTGACTGTGCAGCAAGATCAGATGCAAAGTAGTATTGGGGAAAGGCCCCAATAAGGTTAGTTTATAGCAGTACTGGGAAACTGCTGGGTTGGCCAACAAGGTAATGCATAGTGAAATGCATTAGGTAATGCACAGTGAAATGCATTAGGTATGCACCGGTGCTGAGGGGTTTTTACCGCCTCAAGAGGGGTTGTTATACCGCCTCATGGTATTAGGTCTGGACATATGGTACAGATGCATCGTGGTATTTGGAAATAAGGCCTTGGTGTGTGTGTGTACACTAGTGTGAGTGACTGTTACCGGAAGACGCCCAGAGTACCCTGTGAAGCGAAAGCTTGTGACCAGGACTACTCTAACGCAAGCCCAGTAACTAGTGGATCTTTAGAAGATCCGACCCACAGTGGGCTGACTCGGCCTGGCATCGTCCGGTGAGGAAGCTAGCTGGGCCTAGGAGCGTGTGAACCCCTCCCCCTTTCCTTTCCGTGTGGGCTACTGACAGTCTGATCATTTCACTGGATGCAATCAGAGTAAGCGGCGCCGTCTCCCTGAGACTAGCCGACGCTCTTTGCTGAAGGGAGATGTAGGAGGGTCATGGCCATCCTCGTTAGCCTCTCCTGTGTGAGTACCCTGTAGGGAGAGATCGTTAGTTTATGTGCTGCTAGCACGGACAGGGTATCCCCCCTGTGTGTGTGTGATTGGAAAATGGGTAGGGGACAGTTTAAGCATTCCAGCTCACCCCCTAAGGGTACCCCATCTTATTTCATGTACGTACATTATGGTCCAACAACCTGCAGGTATTTAGAGAATTGGAATCTTTACACGCATGAAAATCCATCTAAACAATGCCCACTAGAAGGTACTTCAATCTAAATAAGATCATACATCTAAGAGGAGCTTTTAATCACCAAAAAGCCTCTGACAGTGTGAGCAATTTGTCTATTGAGGAAAGGAACGGGTTAATTTGAAATTCAGCTTGGCCCAGAGATAAAGAGAAAGTTGCTCTGCGTTCAAGGTCAAGAATCAACACAGACTATGCTAAGTACAAAGAAAAACTGCTTTTGGCCCCAGCTGGCTGTGAAAAAATATAGACAGAGGCAAACCAAAGGCAATACAAGTTACAGAACTGAGATTACATTTGCAAAGCTTAACTGTCCAGTGAGATCCAACAGAGTGCCTTTGTGACCCCAACC